>NC_067245.2:97548394-97849881 GCF_019359855.2 Lolium perenne
AACCTTAAACTCTGAGATCCTGCTATCCCTCCTGCATCGATATACCAACGGGGGTTTAGGTTTCTGTCACTCCGGCAACCCCGCAATTGGCAAACAAGTACAAGATGCATTCCCCTAGGCCCATAAAGGTGAAGTGTCATGTAGTCGACGTTCACATGACACCACTAGAAGAATAACACCACAACTTAAATATCATAACATTGAATATTACTCAACCATAGTTCACTACTAACATTTAGACTTCACCCATGTCCTCAAGAACTAAACGAACTACTCACGAGACATCATATGGAACATGATCAGAGGTGATATGGTGATTGATACGTCTCCGACGTATCGATAATTTCTTATGTTCCATGCCACATTATTGATGTTATCTACATGTTTTATGCACACTTTATGTCATATTCGTGCATTTTCTGGAACTAACCTATTAACAAGATGCCGAAGTGCCAGTTGCTGTTTTCTGCTGTTTTTGGTTCCAGAAATCCTAGTAAGGAAATATTCTCGGAATTGGACGAAATCAAAGCCCAGGGGCCTATTTTCTCACGAAGCTTCCAGAAGTCCGAAGGAGAGACGAAGAGGGGCCACGGAGGGGCCACACCCTAGGGCGGCGCGGCCCCCCCCTTGGCCGCGCGGCCCTGTGGTGTGGGGCCCCGTGCCGCCTCTTGACCTGCCCTTTCGCCTATAAAAGTCTCCGTGACGAAAACCCCGGTCTGAGAACCACGATACGGAAAACCTTCTAGAGACGCCGCCGCCGCCGATCCCATCTCGGGGGATCCAGGAGATCGCCTCCGGCACCCTGCCGGAGAGGGGAATCATCTCCCGGAGGACTCTACGCCGCCATGGTCGCCTCCGGTGTGATGAGTGAGTAGTCTACCCCTGGACTATGGGTCCATAGCAGTAGCTAGATGGTTGTCTTCTCCCCATTGTGCTATCATTGTCGGATCTTGTGAGCTGCCTAACATGATCAAGATCATCTATCTGTAATTCTATATGTTGCGTTTGTTGGGATCCGATGAATAGAGAATACTTGTTATGTTGATTATCAAAGCTATGCTTATGTGTTGTTTATGATCTTGCATGCTTTTCGTTACTAGTAGATGCTCTGGCCAAGTAGATGCTTGTAACTCCAAGAGGGAGTACTTATGCTCGATAGTGGGTTCATGCCTGCATTGACACAGGACGATGACAGAAAGTTCTAAGGTTGTGTTGTGCTGTTGACACTAGGGATAAGACATTGATGCTATGACTAAGGCTGTAGTTGTTGAGGACATTAAGCACCAGACTTAATGCAATTGTCTGTTGCTTTGCAACTTAATACGGAGGGGTTCGGATGATAACTTTGAAGGTGGACTTTTTAGGCATAGATGCAGTTGGATGGCGGTCTATGTACTTTGTCGTAATGCCCAATTAAATCTCACTATACTCATCATGATATGTATGTGCATGGTCATGCTCTCTTTATTTGTCAATTGCCCAACTGTAATTTGTTCACCCAACATGCTGTTCGTCTTATGGGAGAGACACCTCTAGTGAACTGTGGACCCCGGTCCAATTCTCTTTACTGAAATACAATCTACTGCAATACTGTTCTACTGTTTTCTGCAAACAATCATCTTCCACGCAATACGGTTAATCCTTTGTTACAGCAAGCCGGTGAGATTGACAACCTCACTGTTTCGTTGGGGCAAAGTACTTTGGTTGTGTTGTGCAGGTTCCACGTTGGCGCCGGAATCTCTGGTGTTGCGCCGCACTACATCCCGCCGCCATCAACCTTCAACGTGCTTCTTGGCTCCTCCTGGTTCGATAAACCTTGGTTTCTTTCCGAGGGAAAACTTGCTGCTGTGCGCATCATACCTTCCTCTTGGGGTTGCCCAACGAACGTGTGAAATACACGCCATCAAGCATATTTTCTGGCGCCGTTGCCGGGGAGATCAAGACACGCTGCAAGGGGAGTCTCCACTTCTCAATCTCTTTACTTTGTTTTTGTCTTGCTTAGTTTTATTTACTACTTTGTTTGCTGCACTAAATCAAAATACAAAAAAATTAGTTGCTAGTTTTACTTTATTTGTTATCTTGTTTGCTATATCAAAAACACAAAAAAAATTAGTTTACTTGCATTTACTTTATCTAGTTTGCTTTATTTACTGTTACTAAAATGGCCAACGCTGAAAACACTAAGTTGTGTGACTTCACAACCACAAATAATAATGATTTCTTATGCACACCTATTGCTCCACCTGCTACTACAGCAGAATTCTTTGAAATTAAACCTGCTTTACTGAATCTTGTTATGCGAGAGCAATTTTCTAGTGTTAGTTCTGATGATGCTGCTGCCCATCTTAATAATTTTGTTGAACTATGTGAAATGCAAAAATATAAAGATGTAGATGGTGATATTATTAAATTAAAATTGTTCCCTTTCTCATTAAGAGGAAGAGCTAAAGATTGGTTGCTATCTCTGCCTAAGAATAGTATCGATTCATGGACTAAATGCAAGGATGCTTTTATTGGTAGATATTATCCCCCTGCTAAAATTATATCTTTGAGGAGTAGCATAATGAATTTTAAACAATTAGATACTGAACATGTTGCTCAAGCTTGGGAAAGAATGAAATCTCTGGTTAAAAATTGCCCAACCCATGGACTGACTACTTGGATGATCATCCAAACCTTCTATGCAGGACTAAATTTTTCTTCACGGAATTTATTGGATTCAGCTGCTGGAGGTACCTTTATGTCCATCACTCTTGGTGAAGCAACAAAGCTTCTTGATAATATGATGATCAATTACTCTGAATGGCACACGGAAAGAGCTCCACAAGGTAAGAAGGTAAATTCTGTCGAAGAAACCTCTTCCTTGAGTGATAAGATTGATGCTATTATGTCTATGCTTGTGAATGATAGGACTAATATTGATCCTAATAATGTTCCATTAGCTTCATTGGTTGCACAAGAAGAACATGTTGATGTAAACTTCATTAAAAATAATAATTTCAACAACAATGCTTACCGGAACAATTCTAGTAACAACTATAGGCCATATCCTTATAATAATGGCAGCGGCTATGGTAATTCTTATGGGAATTCTTACAACAATAATAGGAGTTCACCCCCTGGACTTGAAGCCATGCTTAAGGAATTTATTAGTACACAAACTGCTTTTAACAAATCTGTTGAAGAAAAGCTTGGGAAAATTGATATACTTGCTTCTAAAGTTGATAGTCTTGCTGCTGATGTTGATCTTTTGAAATCGAAAGTTATGACTAATGAGAATCATCATAATAAAATTACTACTACAGCAAATGCCATTCAAGTTAGAATTAATGAGAATATAAGATTAATGGCTGAACTGCGTGCTAGGTGGGATAGAGAAGAAAATGAAAAACTAACTAAAGAGAAGAATATAGCTAAAGTTTGGACTATTACCACCACTAGTAATGCTAATGCTACACATGTTGCTGCACCTCCTACTCATACTAATAAAAGAATTGGTGTTAGCAATGTTTCCACCTCGAATGCAAAGCGCGAAAAACTGCCTGAAACTGCTAAAACTGCTGAAACTGCGCTGTGATAAAGCTGCTGAAATTTTTTCAACATTGGGGATGATGATCCCATTGCTTTAGATTATAATGGTTTGAATTTTGATGATTGCCACATCTCTGAAGTTATAAAGTTCTTGCAAAAACTTGCTAAAAGTCCTAATGCTAGTGCTATAAATTTGGCTTTCACGCATCATATTACAAATGCTCTCATAAAAGCTAGAGAAGAGAAACTAGAGCGTGAAGCCTCTATTCCTAAAAAGCTAGAAGATGGTTGGGAGCCCATCATTAAGATGAAGATTAAAGATTTTGATTGTAATGCTTTATGTGATCTTGGTGCAAGTATCTCTGTTATGCCTAAGAAAATTTATAATATGCTTGACTTGCCACCGCTGAAAAATTGTTATTTGGATGTTAATCTTGCTGATCATTCTACAAAGAAACATTTGGGTAAAGTTGATAATGTTCGCATTACCATTAACAATAACCTGGTTCCCGTTGATTTTGTTGTCTTGGATATTGAATACAATGCATCTTGCCCCATTATATTGGGAAGACCTTTTCTTCGAACTGTTGGTGCTATCATTGATATGAAGGAAGGTAATATAAAATATCAATTTCCTCTCAAGAAAGGTATGGAACACTTCCCTAGAAAGAGAATGAAGGTACCTTTTGATTCTATTATGAGAACAAATTATGATGTTGACACTTCATCTCTCGATAATACTTGATACACACTTTCTGCGCCTAGCTGAAAGGCGTTAAAGAAAAGCGCTTATGGGAGACAACCCATGTTTTTACCTACAGTACTTTGTTTTTATTTTGTGTCTTGCAAGTTGTTTACTACTGTAGCAACCTCTCCTTATCTTAGTTTTGTGTTTTGTTGTGCCAAGTTAAGCCGTTGATAGAAAAGTAAGTACTAGATTTGGATTACTGCACAGTTCCAGATTTCTTTGCTGTCACGAATCTGGGTCCACCTCCCTGTAGGTAACTCAGAAAATTAAGCCAATTTACGTGCATGATCCTCAGATATGTACGCAACTTTCATTCAATTTGAGCATTTTCATTTGAGCAAGTCTGGTACCATTTTAAAATTCGTCAATACGAACTGTTTTGTTTTGACAGATTCTGCCTTTTATTTCGCATTGCCTCTTTCGCTATGTTGGATGAATTTCTTTGATCCACTAATGTCCAGTAGCATTATGCAATGTCCAGAAGTGTTAAGAATGATTGTGTCACCTCTGAATATGTCAATTTATAATGTGCACTAACCCTCTAATGAGTTGTTTCGAGTTTGGTGTGGAGGAAGTTTTCAAGGATCAAGAGAGGAGTATGATGCAACATGATCAAGGAGAGTGAAAGCTCTAAGCTTGGGGATGCCCCGGTGGTTCACCCCTGCATATATCAAGAAGACTCAAGCGTCTAAGCTTGGGGATGCCCAAGGCATCCCCTTCTTCATCGACAACATTATCAGGTTCCTCCCCTGAAACTATATTTTTATTCCATCACATCTTATGTGCTTTTTCTTGGAGCGTCGGTTTGTTTTTGTTTTTTGTTTTGTTTGAATAAAATGGATCCTAGCATTCACTTTATGGGAGAGAGACACGCTCCGCTGTAGCATATGGACAAGTATGTCCTTAGGCTTTACTCATAATATTCATGGCAAAGTTTCTTCTTCGTTAAATTGTTGTATGGTTGGAAACGGGAAATGTTGCATGTGGTAGTGTATAATAAAATACTTGTAGAACATTGAGCTTTGATAACTTGATTCTTTGCAAATGTTTTGAGATATTTAGATGGTAAGGCTTGCTGGATAAATGAGTTAAAATTAGTAGTGGATTGTTGTCTTTAAGCTTGTGCCGTACTACAAACTCTATTTAAATAGTTGAAGGCGTAGTTGGACTTGATAGCTTTCCATGTCTGAGAGTTCATCGTAATAACTAAGTTGTGCTGAAGGTCGAGGGAGCTAGCGGGGTACTTGTGCCACCGTGAACGGCCCTCCTTGGAGTAAATTTTAATCATGCTCTTAATGATGAACCTGCTAGTTGTTTGCAATAAGCTTGTGAGTTCTTTTTGACTAATGTTAAGCTACGGTTTTTGGCACTTCCACCATCCAAATTTGCTAGCCTCTTCGGTACTGTGCATTGCCTTTTGCTCACATTGAGAATTGTGCATACTTCGCCGGTACATCCAAACCCGTGGGAGAACTTTCTCTTGTTCTCCTACACATAAGCCCATACATCTCCTCAAAACAACCACCATACCTACCTACCACAGCATTTCCATAGCTGTTCCGAGATATATTGCCATGCAACATCCATTTTTACATTACATGCCATGTTGTCATTTATTATTTATATATTGCTTTGCATGATCATATACAGCTGATGTGTGGTTTACCCATGTTACGCTAGATCATTGCACATCCTGCTACACTGGCAGAGGCATACAGTTTCATACATCATGTTTCATTCATTATGAGTTATTTGTACCAAAAAGTGTGTTGTCATATTAGGATGTTGCCCCTAAAAATGGAAAGAGCCGTGGAGGCCATCAAAAAGAAAAGAAAAAGAGAAGAAAGAAAAAAATGAAAAGAAAGAAAAAAAGAAAAAGATAAAAAAGGAAAAAAGAAGAAAAGAGAATAAAGAAAAAGGGGGCAGCATTACTATCTTTTATCCACACTTGTGCTCATGTTTTAGCACCAGCATTATTCATAGTCATCATTTGTGCTCATGTTCAGCACCTACATTCATATGAGAGAGTTTTCATGTTTTACTAGTATGACTATGTGGGGAATTTACACTATAGAACTTGGGTTGTATATTCCAATGATGAGCCTCCTCAAAAGTGCTCTAGGTCTTCGTGAGCAACCAAGTTGGATGCACCCCCACTAGTTCCATTGGAGAGCTTTCATACACATATAGCTCTATGTGCATCCGTTGCATGGCAATCACTACTCCTTGCATAGCTTCGATCATAAGGTTTCCTCTTGTCTAATGGTCATTTACAGCTTTGCAAGCCTTTCTTCCATTTGGCCTTCCAAACCCCCATTAACGTTCTTTATGCCATAACATCCTGGTGCTAATACCAAATGCTTGCGCTCACCGGTTGAGTAGACTTCGAAACAGTTGATTCATGATGTTCATGTTTATGTTTACTTGACTGAATCCTTCTTATGTTGTGAAAATTTACTTGATGCTTGGAATGAAGGATAGAACTTCTATGCTGAATACTTAATACATCTTTAATGAACTTTGTACGGTTGCATGTCTTTAAAGCAATAGTTCATGAAAACTTTTAGCTTGTCTAACTCTTGCATTATCATCTCTTATGTCAATATAGATACTTGCTTTGAATGATTTGATCTCAGCTCATATGCTTTACAAATAGTATGATCAAGATTATGATGGCATGTCACTCCAGAAATTATCTGTGTTATCGTTTTACCTCGCTCGGGACGAGCAGAACTAAGCAGGGATGCTGATACGTCTCCGACGTATCGATAATTTCTTATGTTCCATGCCACATTATTGATGTTATCTACATGTTTTATGCACACTTTATGTCATATTCGTGCATTTTACGGAACTAACCTATTAACAAGATGCCGAAGTGCCGATTCTTTGTTTCTGCTGTTTTTGGTTCCAGAAATCCTAGTAAGGAAATATTCTCGGAATTGGACGAAATCAAAGCCCAGGGGCCTATTTTCTCACGAAGCTTCCAGAAGTCCGAAGGAGAGACGAAGAGGGGCCACGGAGGGGCCACACCCTAGGGCGGCGCGGCCCCCCCCTTGGCCGCGCGGCCCTGTGGTGTGGGGCCCCCGTGCCGCCTCTTGACCTGCCCTTTCGCCTATAAAAAGTCTCCGTGACGAAAACCCCAGTACCGAGAACCACGATACGGAAAACCTTCCAGAGACGCCGCCGCCGCCGATCCCATCTCGGGGGATCCAGGAGATCGCCTCCGGCACCCTGCCGGAGAGGGGAATCATCTCCCGGAGGACTCTACGCCGCCATGGTCGCCTCCGGTGTGATGAGTGAGTAGTCTACCCCTGGACTATGGGTCCATAGCAGTAGCTAGATGGTTGTCTTCTCCCCATTGTGCTATCATTGTCGGATCTTGTGAGCTGCCTAACATGATCAAGATCATCTATCTGTAATTCTATATGTTGCGTTTGTTGGGATCCGATGAATAGAGAATACTTGTTATGTTGATTATCAAAGCTATGCTTATGTGTTGTTTATGATCTTGCATGCTTTCCGTTACTAGTAGATGCTCTGGCCAAGTAGATGCTTGTAACTCCAAGAGGGAGTACTTATGCTCGATAGTGGGTTCATGCCTGCATTGACACTGGGACAATGAGAAAGTTCTAAGGTTGTGTTGTGCTGTTGCCACTAGGGATAAAACATTGATGCTATGTCTAAGGATGTAGTTGTTGATTACATTACGCACCATACTTAATGCAATTGTCTGTTGCTTTGCAACTTAATACTGGAAGGGGTTCGGATGATAACCTGAAGGTGGACTTTTTAGGCATAGATGCAGTTGGATGGCGGTCTATGTACTTTGTCGTAATGCCCAATTAAATCTCACTATACTCATCATGATATGTATGTGCATGGTCATGCTCTCTTTATTTGTCAATTGCCCAACTGTAATTTGTTCACCCAACATGCTGTTCGTCTTATGGGAGAGACACCTCTAGTGAACTGTGGACCCCGGTCCAATTCTCTTTACTGAAATACAATCTACTGCAATACTGTTCTACTGTTTTCTGCAAACAATCATCTTCCACGCAATACGGTTAATCCTTTGTTACAGCAAGCCGGTGAGATTGACAACCTCACTGTTTCGTTGGGGCAAAGTACTTTGGTTGTGTTGTGCAGGTTCCACGTTGGCGCCGGAATCTCTGGTGTTGCGCCGCACTACATCCCGCCGCCATCAACCTTCAACGTGCTTCTTGGCTCCTCCTGGTTCGATAAACCTTGGTTTCTTTCTGAGGGAAAACTTGCTGCTGTGCGCATCATACCTTCCTCTTGGGGTTGCCCAACGAACGTGTGAAATACACGCCATCAGTGATGAATAACAATCTGAACATAAACCTTGGTTCAATGGTTTCACTCAATAGCATCAACAACAAGTAGAAATCGATACCGGGAGAGTTTCCCCTATCAAACAATCAAGATCAAACCCAAATTGCTACGGCGGTGACGATGTCCAGCGGTGGAGACGGCGGTGATGATGGTGGAGATGATGATGATGGTGATGGAGATGATGTCCAGCTCGATGACGGTGACGATGGCGTCGATTTCCCCCTCCCGGAGGGAATTTCCCCGGCGGATCTCAGCCCGCTGGAGAGCTCTTTTCTCTCTGGTGTTCTCCGCCCCGCAGAGGCGGCTGTAACTCTTCGTGAGGTACCCTCTGTGGCTTAGGTTTTCGGGACGAAGGATTTCGCGAAGAAAAGGAGGCGAAAGGGGCTGTGGGGCCCCCTCACCACCAGGTGGCGCGGCCAGGCCATGGGCCGCGCCGGCCTGTGGTCTGGCCCCACCATGGGTCTTCTCAGCTCCCCCTTCTGGCTTCCTTCGTCATCTGGAAAAATAGGATTTTTGGTATAATTTCCTTCCACAGTTGATCTTCCAAAATATTGCATTCTGGCGGTGCTTTTTCCAGCAGAATCCTGGCTCCGGTGCTCGATCCTCCAATAATGATGAAACATGCAAAATAGATGAAATAACATAAGTATTGTGTCCAAATATGAAATATATCAATGAATAACAGCAAATTATGATACAAAATAGTGATGCAAATTGGACGTATCAACTCCCCCCAAGCTTAGACTTCGCTTGTCCCCAAGCGAAACTGAACTCAGTAAACAGGACCACATGTTTATGGAGTGAAGAGTCGATAAATAAAATACGGACAAGAAGCATCATATTCATTCACACAAGACATTCTAGTAAACAACTTCCTCATATAACTCGACTCGAAACAAGTATAAAGTAATCACAAATAAAGGTGCATAAGAAATCATTAGTTGGTGATGGCAAACTTCGTTCTTGGTCAGAGAACAATTAACAGATTATACTTATCTCATTGAGCAGCGCTCTCATGTTAAAGTTTATATGGCACAACTTGCATACTCAATCATAATAGTCTCCTCATGATCATTGATAACTTGCAAAGCTATATTCATTCAGATAAAACTTGTACTAAACAAGGAAGAATAAAAGACATGATGAGGCAAATCACAATATAATGGTTTGATCACAACTACTCAAATGCTTGCTTGAGACGGAGGGAAATAGGTTTACTGACTCAACATAAAGTAAAAGACATGCCCTTCGCAGAGGGAAGCAGTGATTAAATCATGTGCTAGAGCTTTTTCAGTTTTGAAATCATATAAAGAGAATAAAAGTAGTATTTTGAGAGGTGTTTATTGTTGTCAACGACTGGTAGCGGGTACTCTAACCCCCTTGTCAGACAACCTTCAAAGAGCGGCTCCCATTTTATTTTTATTTTGTGTGGCACTCCTTCCAACCTTTCTTTCACAAACCATGGCTAACCGAATCCTCGGGTGCCTGCCAACAATATCATACCATGAAGGAGTGCCTTTTTATTTTAGTTTTATTATGATGATGACACTCCCCCAACCTTTGCTTACACAAGCCATGGCTAACCGAATCCTTTGGGTGCCGTCCATCAATCACATACCATGGAGGAGTGTCTATTTAGTTTAATTAATTTGGGACTGGGAATCCCATTGCCAGCTCTTTTTGCAAAATTATTGGATAAGCGGATGAAGCCACTAGTCCATTGGTGAAAGTTGCCCAACAAGATTGAAAGATAAAACACCACATACTTCCTCATGAGCTATCAAATATTGACACAAATAAGAGATAATAAATTTTGAATTTGTTTAAAGGTAGCACACGAAGTATTTACTTGGAATGGCAGAAAATACCATGTAGTAGGTAGGTATGGTGGACACAAATGGCATAGGTTTGGGTTAAGGTTTGGATGCAAGAGAAGTATTCCCTCTCAGTACAGGTCTTTGGCTAGCAAGGTTAATTAGCAAGCATAAGAGTCGAGGGAAACAAACAAATATACATGTGATAGAAATAATCATGCATCTTTCTTGTAAGCACAAACAGTTTTAACTTCAGAATAATAAGCTATGAGCTAACAAGAAAGAAAGATAATGAAACAACTACATGTATTCCTCTTTTCTACTTAAACCTCAAAGTGTTGTTACTATTGACCAATGCTAAGTTTGCCAAAACCAAATAGATTTATTCAATGCTCCCAAAGTGATACCAATACTAACAACAAGATAAATCATATAATAGAGATTGCAAACTAAAATAAGATGTGCAATATGTAAATGATAAGACTTCTCATTAATATTTCATAACGATAACTCACACCAAGGGATACATAGACAACCAACTAAAGGAGAGACACTTCCAAACTGCAACCCATCTTATATGATAACTTTCCTACTCATGATATGACACTACTTGACAGTAAAAAGTAAAAAGGTAGTGATGATGTGATACCGCGGCACTCCCCCAAGCTTGGAACAAACCAAGGGGATGCCAATACCGATGATGAATTACTCCTGCGGCGATTGTTGCGATGAACTCCCGTCATCAAACTTCCAAGGAAGAGGCTCTCCATCAAGAAACGACATCTTGGTCTCGGGAATCCTGAAACTAGCAGCACGGCTTATGTATTTAAACCTGTTTTCATACTCACAGTTCTGATTCTGAACGTCATAGAGTTGTGCTTGGATCTTGTTGGTGGTGTCGTGAAGTGAGAGGATGTCGCCCCAAAGCTTTGCAGTTTCCTTCTCATGTTCAGCAATGAGTTCAGACACAATCTTGTGGAAGATATCCACCTCACGCTCAGCCATCTTCTTGTATTTGAAAACCTCTTGTTCTAGCTTCTCCATCCTGTCTTCCAAGCTTCCTTCTCCTTTAGGACCCTGGACATCCTTGATCTGCAGTTCTCCTTCAATGAGCAGCAACTCCTTGGGGTGCATCCTCAGCTCCTCCATGTACAAGTTGCCAACATCCTTGCAGGAGCTGTCCTTCGGAGTTTCCAACGAAGACATGATGGCTCTAGATCCGAAGAAAATCCTGGCAGAAACAGCTCGAAACAAAACACGTCGAGAAAATGATATACGGACCTCCAGGGGTCCGGGGGATTATATAGCAAAAATTTTCACGACAAAAGGAAAGTACCAGATCGAACCAGAGTCGGAAACGGGCGACGAGGCGGCCAGACCATAGGGCGGCGCGGGCCCAGGCCAGGCCGCGCCGGCCTATGGTGGCACGCCCTCGTGCGTCTTTTCCACTCCGTTTCGATCTCGTAATTTTTCATATTTTCCAGAAACAGCAAAAATATTGTTCGGAAAGTAAATTGCGAACTTTTCATTACCAAGATCTTGTTACCTATTCAAAGTCGAGTTACGCGCATCGTCAACTTGTCCTTTGATGAAAGCCTCCGGTGTTTCCACTCGAATAATATCAACATCAACATTATAAGAATCACCTGAGATGTAATGTTTGAGTCTTTGTCCGTTTACCACTTGTGTAGCATTGCCTTGGAGAGAGCTAATTTTAATTGCTCCTGAACGATACACCTCCTCAACAACATATGGTCCTTCCCATTTCGAGAGTAATTTCCCTGCAAAGAATCTGAGACGAGACCGATACAATAGGACTTTATCCCCAATATTAAATTCTCTTTTGATAATCCTTTTATCATGCCATTTTTTAACTTTCTCTTTAAAGAGTTTAGCATTTTCGTAAGCTTCACTTCTCCATTCATCTAGAGAACTCAATTGCAACAACCTCTTATTACCGGCAAGTTTAGGATCTTTATTTAATTCTCTAACAGCCCAATAAGCTTTGTGCTCTAGTTCTAAAGGTAAATGACAGGCTTTCCCATAAACCATTTTATAAGGTGACATTCCCATGGGATTTTTATATGCAGTTCTATAAGCCCAAAGTGCATCCTTCAATTTACTAGTCCAATTCTTTCTAGTTTTATTAACAGTCTTTTGCAAGATAGATTTAATCTCTCTATTTGATAATTCTACTTGCCCACTAGTTTGAGGATGATAAGCGGAAGCAATTCTATGATTAATACCATATCTAGCAAGAGTTTTTCTAAAACCACCATGAATAAAATGAGAACCTCCATCTGTCATAATATATCTAGGAACTCCAAATCTAGGAAAAATAATATCTAAAAGCATTCTTAAAGAGGTCTCACCATCAGCACTTTTTGTAGGTATGGCTTCCACCCATTTAGTAACATAATCAACAGCAACAAGTATATGAGTGTTACCTTCTGAAGAGGGAAAAGGTCCCATGAAGTCAAATCCCCAACAATCGAACGGTTCAATAACAAGAGTATAATTCATAGGCATTTCATTGCGTCTGGAGATATTACCAACCCTTTGGCATTCATCACAAGATAAAATAAACTTCCTTGCATCTTTGAAGAGAGTTGGCCAATAAAAACCTGATTGTAGAACCTTTTGAGCGGTTCTTTCTCCGGCGTGATGTCCTCCATAAGCACTACCATGACATTTACTCAATATCCCCTGTTGTTCATATTCGGGAACACATCTTCGCAGAATACCATCCACTCCTTCTTTATATAAGTGTGGGTCATCCCAGAAATAATGCCTCAAGTCATAAAAGAATTTCCTCCTTTGCTGAGCTGAAAAGGTTGGAGACAAGTACTTGGAAACAATAAAGTTAGCATAATCAGCATACCAAGGACTGTCTCGCGAACTCACCTTTATTGCAGCCAATTGTTCATTTGGAAAACTATCATTAACAGGAACAGGATCATAAGCAATATTTTCCAATCTAGACAAATTATCAGCAACAGGATTATCAGCACCTTTCCTATCTACAATATGTAAATCAAATTCTTGCAACAGAAGTACCCATCTAATAAGCCTTGGTTTAGCATCTTTCTTTTGCATAAGGTATCTGATTGCAGCATGATCAGTATGAATAGTAACTTTTGAATCAACAATATAAGATCTAAACTTATCACAAGCAAAGACTACAGCTAACAATTCCTTTTCAGTAGTAGCATAATTTCTTTGAGCAGCATCAAGAGTTTTACTAGCATAATGAATAACATTCAGTTTTTTGTTTACTCGCTGTCCAGGAACAGCGCCTACAGCAAAATCACTAGCATCACACATAATTTCAAATGGTAAGTTCCAATCAGGAGGTTCAACTATAGGAGCAGTTGTTAAGGCTTTCTTAAGAGTTTCAAAAGCTTCCTTACAATCATCATCAAAAACAAAAGGTACATCTTTTTGAAGAAGATTAGTAAGAGGCTTTGAAATCTTGGAGAAATCTTTAATAAATCTCCTATAAAACCCAGCATGACCAAGAACACTACGAATACCTTTAACATCCCTAGGATAGGGCATCTTCTCAATTGCTTCAACTTTAGCTCTATCAACGTCAATACCTCTCTCGGAAATTTTATGTCCCAATACAATTCCTTCATTAACCATAAAGTGGCATTTCTCCCAATTAAGAACAAGGTTAGTTTCTTCACATCTCTGCAAAACTTTATCAAGGTTCCGCAAGCAATTATCAAAAGAATTTCCATAGACAGAAAAATCATCCATGAATACCTCTACAATACTCTCGCAAAAACCATGAAAAATAGCAGACATGCATCTTTGAAAAGTAGCAGGAGCATTACATAAACCAAAAGGCATACGCCTATAAGCATAAGTTCCATAGGGACAAGTGAAAGTGGTTTTCTCTTGATCTTTAGTTTTAACAGCAATTTGTGAAAATCTAGAATAACCATCAAGAAAGCAAAAATGAGTATTTTTAGATAACCTTTCTAACATTTGATCAATAAAAGGCAAAGGGTAATGATCTTTTTTAGTAACCTTATTAACTTTTCGATAATCAATGCACATTCTATAACCTACAACTACTCTTTGAGGTATGAGCTCATCATTATCACTAGGCACAACAGTCATTCCTCCTTTCTTAGGAACACAATGCACAGGACTAACCCATCTACTATCAGCAATAGGATATATAATACCAGCTTCAAGAAGTCGTAATACCTCATTTCTTACCACATCCTTCATCTTAGGAATTAGACGACGCTGAGGTTCAACAACAGGCTTCACATCTTCTTCCATATTGATGGCGTGTTGGCAAATAGAGGGAGAAATCCCCTTCAAGTCATCAAGAGTGTAGCCAATAGCTCCTCGGTGTTTCTTCAATATTTCCAATAGCCTTTCTTCTTCAAACTCTGTAAGTTTAGAACTAATAATAACAGGATATATTTTCTTATCATCAATATGAGCATATTTAAGATTATCAGGCAATGGTTTTAAATCAAAGACAGGATCTTCCTTTGGTGGCGGTGTTGTACCCAGATCTTCCACCGGTAAATCATGCTTAAGAATAGGTTGGCGGAGAAAATTTTCCTCAAGCTCATCTCTTTCTTTCCTAAAAACTTCACTCTCGCTATTCTCCAAATGTTGCTGCAAAGGATTATTAGGAACAAGAACAATAGATGCACACTATTCCATTTTAAAATCATTACTAGGCAAATCAGCTTTATAAGGAGTTTTGGTAAATTTAGAAAAGTTAAACTCATATGATTCACCAGCAAATTTGGTCAAAATTTTCTCTTTCTTGCAATCTATAATAGCTCCACAAGTATTTAGAAAAGGTCTACCAAAAATAATAGGACAATAATCACTAGCAGCAGAACCAAGTACCAAAAAGTCAGCAGGATATTTAATCTTACCACATAGAACTTCCACATCTCGAACAATACCAATTGGAGAAATAGTTTCTCTATTAGCCAGCTGAATAACCACATCAATATCTTCAAGTTCACAAGAACCAATTTCGTGCATAATCTCCGTATAAAGCTCATAAGGAATAGCACTAATACTTGCACCAATATCACATAAACCATAATAGCAATGATCACCAATTCTAACAAATAGCATAGGAACACTAGCTTGCTTGGGTTTATTAGGATGTGAAACAATATTAGAAGCATCTTCACAGAAAATAATATGACCTTCCTCCAAATTTTCAGTCACAAGATCTTTAACTATTGCAACAGCAGGTTCAACTTTTATTTGTTCTTCAGGTTCTATAGGTTTCTTTTCACTTTTATGAACCACACTATTTATAACAGAGTACTCCTTCATCTTAGCAGGGAAAGCAGTTTTTTCAATATAAGCTTCAGGAATAACATGATCAACAGTTTCAACTACAATGCATTTATTAATAGATGGATCAATTTTATCTTTATACGGTTCATGATACTTATCAAAATTCTTCTTAGGCAATTCATAATGAGAGGCAAAAGATTTATAAAGATTTGCAGCAACTTGAGAATCAAGACCATAAGTAGCACTCATATTACGAAATTTATCAGTATCCATAAAAGCTTCAATGCATTTGTAATCATAATTTATACCTGATTCTCGATCTTTGTCGATCTCCCATCCTTCAGTATTTTCCTGGATTCGATTAAGAAGGTCCCTTTTAAACTCTTCCTTATTGCGCGTGAATGATCCAGAACAAGAAGTATCCAGCAAGGTCTTGTCTTCAAAAGAAAGTCTTGCATAGAAATTATCAATAATAACATTACCAGGAAGCTCATGAATGGGGCATTTGAGCATTAAAGACTTCAATCTCCCCCAAGCTTGGGCAATACTCTCTCCATCATGAGGCCAAAAATTATATATGCGATTCCGATCCTTGTGAATTTCACTTGGAGGATAGAACTTAGAATAAAACCGGGACACAATATCATTCCATTCAAGAGAATCCCCATTATCCAGTAATTTATACCAATGCGCTGCTTTACCAGACAGCGATATAGCGAATAGTTTCTTCCTCACTTCATCCATAGCAATACCTGCACACTTGAATAAACCGCATAATTCATGCAAGAACAGTAAATGATCTCCAGGGTGGACAGTTCCATCCCCTGTATAACGGTTATTCACTACGCGTTCAATAATTTTCATAGGTATTTTGTATGGTATCTCTTCTTTACCTGGCGCCTCATCCACTACCTTTGCAGTAGTAGCAGATTTTCCAAATAAACATTCGAGAGAAGATCTCTCCATAATGAATTATGGCAGCAGGCAGAAATAAAATCAGCACAAACAGTAGATATTTCCCTTACCAATTCCACTTACCAATAGCGCTTCACTCCCCGGCAACGGCGCCAGAAAATAGTCTTGATGACCCACAAGTATAGGGGGTGTATCGTAGTATTTTCGATAAGTAAAAATGTCGATCCCAACGAGGAGCAGAAGGTGTTGACAAGCAGTTTCGATGAAGGATTCACTGTAAATGCTCACAGACAAGTATTCAGGGGGTTTTGATGTAACAGTTGAATAAAGTACGAGTAAGTAAAGTGCGAGAGTAACAATTGCAGCGAGTGGCCCAATCCTTTTTAGCACAAAGGACAAGCCGGTTTGTTTACTTATAATGACCAAATGTTTTCGAGGACACACGGGATTTTAGTCTAGTGCTTTCGCTACATACGGCTAAATAATCTTCATTGTTATGATAAGTGTTGTGTGGGTGAACCTATGCTAATGTACCGCCCTTCCTAGGACTAATACATACTTGTGGTTATACCCCTTGCAAGCATCCGCAACTACAAGAAAGTAATTAAGAATAAATCTAACCACAGCCTTAAACTCTGAGATCCTGCTATCCCTCCTGCATCGATATACCAATGGGGGTTTAGGTTTCTGTCACTCCGGCAACCCCGCAATTGGCAAACGAGTACAAGATGCATTCCCCTAGGCCCATAAAGGTGAAGTGTCATGTAGTCGACGTTCACATGACACCACTAGAAGAATAACACCACAACTTAAATATCATAACATTGAATATTACTCAACCATAGTTCACTACTAACATTTAGACTTCACCCATGTCCTCAAGAACTAAACGAACTACTCACGAGACATCATATGGAACATGATCAGAGGTGATATGGTGATGAATAACAATCTGAACATAAACCTTGGTTCAATGGTTTCACTCAATAGCATCAACAACAAGTAGAAATCGATACCGGGAGAGTTTCCCCTATCAAACAATCAAGATCAAACCCAAATTGCTACGGCGGTGACGATGTCCAGCGGTGGAGACGGCGGTGATGATGGTGGAGATGATGATGATGGTGATGGAGATGATGTCCAGCTCGATGACGGTGACGATGGCGTTGATTTCCCCCTCCCGGAGGGAATTTCCCCGGCGGATCTCAGCCCGCCGGAGAGCTCTTTTCTCTCTGGTGTTCTCCGCCCCGCAGAGGCGGCTGTAACTCTTCGTGAGGTACCCTCTGTGGCTTAGGTTTTTGGGACGAAGGATTTCGCGAAGAAAAGGAGGCGAAAGGGGCTGTGGGGCCCCCTCACCACCAGGTGGCGCGGCCAGGCCATGGGCCGCGCCGGCCTGTGGTCTGGCCCCACCTTGGGTCTTCTCAGCTCCCCCTTCTGGCTTCCTTCGTCATCTGGAAAAATAGGATTTTTGGTATAATTTCCTTCCACAGTTGATCTTCCGAAATATTGCATTCTGGCGGTGCTTTTTCCAGCAGAATCCTGGCTCCGATGCTCGATCCTCCAATAATGATGAAACATGCAAAATAGATGAAATAACATAAGTATTGTGTCCAAATATGAAATATATCAATGAATAACAGCAAATTATGATACAAAATAGTGATGCAAATTGGACGTATCACCAGTAGATTCCCTTGAGGCCCGGCTGCCACCGGCTGGTAGGACAAAAGATGTTGTACAAGTTTCTCATTGCGAGCACGTATGACTATATATGGAAAACATGCCTACATGATTAATAATCTTGATGTTCTATCTTAATTCTTTGAATCCTATCAATTGCCCAACTGTAATTTGTTCACCCAACACTTGTCACTTGTTATTGGAGAGTTACCACTAGTGTAGATCGCTGGGAACCCCGGTCCATCTCTCATCATCATATACTCGTTTCTATATGTCATTGGAAGTAGTATCAACTATTTTCTGGTGCCATCGCCTCTGTGTTATTGCTACTGCTGCTGTGTTACTGTTACTATTGCTCTCATATTACTGCTGCTTTCACATCACCCCTGTTACTAGTGCTTTTCCAGGTGCAGCTGAATTGACAACTCAGTTGTCAAGGCTTATAAGTATTCTTTACCTCCCCTTGTGTCGAATCAATAAATTTGGGTTTTACTTCCCTCGAAGACTGTTGCGATCCCCTATACTTGTGGGTCATCAAGACTGTTTTCTGGCGCCGTTGCCGGGGAGGCATAGCTCTACTCATAAGTTCACCTGGGGAGTACACTCTACCTCTCTCTCTGTTTTTTTTTTTGCTTAGTTTACTTTTGTCTAGTTTATTTGTGCTTAGTTTATTTGTGCTTAGTTTACTTTTGCTTAGTTTGTTTTTGTCTTGTTTTATTTTTCTCATATACCCAAAAATCCATAAAAATTTGAAAAACCTAAAAATTAAAAACTGCTGTTATGGGAGAACCCACAACCTATTTGGAGCTTATAGAATATTATAATAATTATAGAGAATCAAGAACTGGTAAAGTAATGAGTGCTATGATAGAAAAATTGAATACAATTGCTAAAATCTTGCTTAAACGCCATGATATAAATTGTTGCTATAAAGAGGATACTAAACATCTGAAATTTCAATGTGGCTTTAGTGAAGAAGCTTTAATTAAGAACTATAATTGGAATAGCTATATTCATCTTGGGTTCGAAGAGGTAGAACAATTTGTTTTATTTATGGGAGCCTCTGAGATAGAATCCTTCATGGCTAGAAATTATGAAACTTGTGTTGTTTGTAAGGACCTTAAAGATTATGTCTATTCTATCCTTAATTTCTGCGTAGAAAGTTACAGTGATAATCCTTATATCATTGACTATAAAGAGACTCATTAATGCACAAGAATGCACTCACAATTTGCAGGAACCTGTGGAAGAAGAAATTGATGAACCTGAAAGCTCATTGGATGAAAAAGAGGAGGAAATTGATGAACCTGAAAGCTCATTGGATGAAAAAGAAGAGGAGAGTGATGAACAAAAGGAGGAAGAATGGATTAGCTACCCATGCCAACCTTCTAATGAGAGTAACTCTTTATCTCTTACGCTATTTGATTGTCCTCCATGCTTACCGAAAGAGGTTGAATGTTATGTTCCTGTGGATTCTCTTGAAATAGTACCTATGAGTAAAACTTGTGAGAATAATTATGCTACTGTTATCTATGATAATCCATGCTACTTTGATAAATCTTATGATAATGCTTTGTTTGTGCCTGATGTCGAAATGCATGGTACTAAAGAATTTTGCTTGGCAAATGTTTATGATAAAGCTCTAGATGATGGTCCTATGTTACTTGATAATATTAATTGTACTACTAATGAAAATGGGATTGGAGAGTTCTTGACTTTATCTATGAGTCCCATATCTCTTGAGATTGATCAATCATCATGTTATATCATTGATAAAAGTGTGTTTGAAAGTTTTAATCCCGCTATTTTTGAGCTTTATAAAAATTATGTGTTTATGGATCATGAGAAACATGCTTTATGTGATAGTTATATTGTTGAGTTTGTTCATGAAGCTACTGAAAATTATTATGAGATAGGAAAATATGGTTGTAGAAATTTGCATGGTACTAAAACACCTCTCTTTATGCTGAAACTTTTGAAGTTACTCTTGTTTTATCTTCTTATGCTTGTCACTTTGTTCTTCATGAATTTATTTGTGTACAAGATTCCTATGCATAGGAAGCGGGTTAGACTTAAATGTGTTTTGAATTTGCTTTTTGATGCTCTCTTTTGCTTCAACTCTTATTTCTTGCGAGTGCATCATTAAAATTGCTGAGCCCATCTTAATGGCTATAAAGAAAGCACTTCTTGGGAGATAACCCATGTCTTTATTTTGCTACTGTTTTGTTGCGTCTTGGAAGTTGTTACTATTGTAGCAGCCTCTCCTTATCTTTATTTTATTGCAATGTTGTGCCAAGTGAAGTCTCTAATAGAAGGTTGATACTAGATTTGGATTTCTGCGCAAAAACAAATTTCTATCTGTCACGAATTTGGGCAGGGTTCTCTGTAGGTAACTCAGAAAAATCGGCCAATTTACGTGCATGTTCCTCAGATGTGTACGCAACTTTCATTAGTTTTGAGTTTTCTAATTTGAGCAACGGAAGTACCACTTTAAAATTCGTCTTTACTGGCTATTCTGTTTTGGCAGATTCTGTCTCTGTTTTTTGCATTGTCTCTTGTAGACTTTAAGCAAGGCTTTCTAGACGTGGAGAGCTGTAGCTAATGTTTTATTTGAGTTCTTGCAATGTGTCACTACAGGACTAAAGTGGATTCAAGTTTTTTGAGTACTAACCCCTCTAATGAAGTTTATGAGAAGTTTGGTGTGAAGGAAGTTTTCAAGGGTCAAGAGAGGAGGATGATATATGATCAAGAAGAGTGAAAAGTCTAAGCTTGGGGATGCCCCCGTGGTTCATCCCTGCATATTTCAAGAAAACTCAAGCGTCTAAGCTTGGGGATGCCCAAGGCATCCCCTTCTTCATCAACAATTTATCAGGTTTCTTCTATTGAAACTATATTTTTATTCGGTCACATCTTTATGTGCTTTACTTGGAGCGTCTGTGTGTTTATTTTCGTTTTGTTTGTGTTTGAATAAATTCGGATCCTAGCAATCCTTGTGTGGGAGAGAGACACGCTCCGCTTTTTCATATGAACACTTGTTCTTCGTTTTACTTTTTATGTTCAATGACAAAAGTTGGAAGCTGTTGCATTTATTTCTATTTGGTTGGAAACAGAAAATGCCTCATATTGTCTTGAATAACTTGATACTTGGCAATTGTTTTGAGCTCTCAAGTAGATCATGATTAAGTTCTTGCACCATGTAGTTTAAACATATTAGTGGAGAACTACCGTAGAGCTTGTTGAAATTGGTTTGCATGATTGGTCTCTCTTAAGGTCTAGATATTTTCTCGTAAAAGTGTTTGAGCAACAAGGAAGACAGTGTAGAGTATTATAATGCTTTCAATATGTTCTTATGTAAGTTTTGCTGTACCGGCTCATACTTGT
Organism: Lolium perenne; assembly: GCF_019359855.2. Taxonomy (NCBI): domain Eukaryota; kingdom Viridiplantae; phylum Streptophyta; class Magnoliopsida; order Poales; family Poaceae; genus Lolium; species Lolium perenne. Next base: position 97,570,112 of record NC_067245.2, read on the forward strand.
GTTTGCTTCAAACAACCTTGCTAGCCAAAGCCTTGTACTGAGAGGGAATACTTCTCGTGCATCCAAAACCTTGAGCCAAAACCTATGCCATTTGTGTCCACCATACCTACCTACTATGTGGTATTTCCTGCCATTCCAAGTAAATACTTCATGTGCTACCTTTAAACAATTCAAAATGCTTCTCAATTTGTGTCAATGTTTTATAGCTCATGAGGAAGTATGTGGTGTTTTATCTTTAAATCTTGTTGGGCAGCTTTCACCAATGGACTAGTGGCTTCATCCGCTTATCCAATAATTTTGCAAAAAGAGCTGGCAACGGGGTTCCCAGCCCCAATTAATCAACTTTCATTAATAATTCTCTTCACATGTTTTGCTCTGATTCATCAGTAAGAAACTTAATTTTGCAAATAGACACTCCTCCATGGTATGTGAATGATTGGACGGCACCCGAGGATTCGGTTAGCCATGGCTTGAGAAAGCAAAGGTGGGGAGGAGTGTCATCTAAATAAAACTAAAATAAAAAGGCACTCCTTCATGGTATGTGATTGTTGGAAGGCACCTGAGGATTCGGATAGCCATGGCTTGTGAAAGCAAAGGTTGGAAGGAGTGTCACCCAAAAATAAAAATAAACTACACTAAAGTACATGTGAGAGATAAACATGGGAGCCGCTCTTCGGAGGTCGGTCTGGCAAGGGGGTTAGAGTGCCCACTACCATTCGTTGACAACAACAAACACCTCTCAAAACTTTACTTTTATGCTCCATATGATTTCAAAACTTGAAAAGATCTAGCACATGATTTAATCCCTGCTTCCCTCTGCGAAGGGCCTTTCTTTTACTTTATGTTGAGTCAGTTTACCTACTTCCTTCCATCTTAGAAGCAAACACTTGTGTCAACTGTGCATTGATTCTTACATACTTGCTTATTTGCACTTATTTTATTACTTTGTGTTGACAATTATCCATGAGATATACATGTTGAAAGTTGAAAGCAACTGCCGAAACTTATATCTTCCTTTGTGTTGCTTCGATGCCTTTACTTTGAATTTATTGCTTTATGAGTTAACTCTTATGCAAGACTTTTGATGCTTGTCTTGAAAGTACTATTCATGAAAAGTTTTGCTATATGTTACTGATACGTCTCCGACGTATCGATAATTTCTTATGTTCCATGCCACATTATTGATGATATCTACATGTTTTATGCACACTTTATGTCATATTCGTGCATTTTCTGGAACTAACCTATTAACAAGATGCCGAAGTGCCGATTCTTTGTTTTCTGCTGTTTTTGGTTTCAGAAATCCTAGTAAGGAAATATTCTCGGAATTGGACGAAATCAACGCCCAGGGTCCTATTTTGCCACGAAGCTTCCAGAAGACCGAAGAGTCAACGAAGTGGGACCACGAGGTGGCCAGGAGGGCAGGCAGTGCGGCCCCTCCCTTGGCCGCGCCAGCCTGTCTCCTGGCCCCTCGCGACGCCCCCTGACCTACCCTTCCGCCTACAAATAGCCTTCGTTGCGAAACCCCCAGTACCGAGAGCCACGATACGGAAAACCTTCCAGAGATGCCGCCGCCGCCAATCCCATCTCGGGGGATTCAGGAGATCGCCTCCGGCACCCTGCCGGAGAGGGGAATCATCTCCCGGAGGACTCTACGCCGCCATGGTCGCCTCCGGAGTGATGTGTGAGTAGTCTACCCCTGGACTATGGGTCCATAGCAGTAGCTAGATGGTTGTCTTCTCCTCATTGTGCTTAATTGTCGGATCTTGTGAGCTGCCGAACATGATCAAGATCATCTATCTGTAATGCTATATGTTGTGTTTGTTGGGATCCGACGAATAGAGAATACTATGTTATGTTGATTATCAATTTATATCTATGTGTTGTTTATGATCTTGCATGCTCTCCGTTATTAGTAGAGGCTCTGGCCAAGTTTTTGCTATTAACTCCAAGAGGGGGTATTTATGCTCGATAGTGGGTTCATGTCTCCGTGAATGCGGGAAGTGACAGAAATCTCTAAGATTATGGATGTGCTGTTGCCACTAGGGATAAAACATTGGTGCTATGTTCGAGGATGTAGTTACTGATTACATTACACGCAATACTTAATGCAATTGTCTGTTGTTAGCAACTTAATACTGGAGGGGGTTCGGATGATAACCTGAAGATGGACTTTTTAGGCATAGATGCATGCTGGATAGCGGTCTATGTACTTTGTCGTAATGCCCAATTAAATCTCACTATACTCATCATAATATGTATGTGCATGGTCATGCCCTCTTTTTTTGTCAATTGCCCAACTGTAATTTGTTCACCCAACATGTTGTTTATCTTATGGGAGAGACACCTCTAGTGAACTGTGGACCCCGGTCCAATTCTCTATACTGAAATACAGTCTACTGCAATACTCGTTCTACTGTTTTCTGCAAACAATCATCATCCACACTATACATCTAATCTTTTGTTACAGCAAGCCAGTGAGATTGACAACCTCGCTGTTTCATTGGGGCAAAGTACTTGGTTTGTGTTGTGCAGGTTCCACGTTGGCGCCGGAATCCCTGGTGTTGCGCCGCACTACATCTCGCCGCCATCAACCTTCAACGTGCTTCTTGACTCCTACTGGTTCGATAAACCTTGGTTTCTACTGAGGGAAACTTGCCGCTGTGCGCATCACACCTTCCTCTTGGGGTTCCCAACGGACGCGTGTCGAACGAAAAGACAATACGTCAACCACGCGCATCAAGCAAATTTCTGGCGCCGTTGCCGGGGATCGAAGGAACAAGATTTCTAACTCCCACGTCAACTACGCGCCAGCAGTTACCTATTTGTTAGCAACTATAGATCATTGCCTTGAGTCACTGCAATCATCTCATATGCTTTACAATAGTATGATCAAGGTTATGTAAGTAGCATGTCACTACAGAAATTATTCTTTTTATCGTTTACCTACTCGAGGACGAGTAGGAACTAAGCTTGGGGATGCTGATACGTCTCCAACGTATCCATAATTTCTGATGTTCCATGCTTGTTTTATGACAATACTTACATGTTTTGCTCGCACTTTATAATGTTTTTATACATTTTTCGGAACTAACCTATTAACAAGATGCCACAGTGCCACTTCCTGTTTTCTGCTGTTTTTGGTTCCAGAAAGGCTTATCGGGCAATATTCTCGGAATTAGACGAAGCGAAGACCAAACATCATAATTCACCGAGACGGACCAGGACACCGAAGGAGAGTCGAAGGGGAGGCCTGGGGCCCCCAGACCACAAGGCGGCGCGGCCTGGAAGGGGGGCGCGCCAGCCTATGGTGTGGGCCCCCCAGGCGCCCCCTTGCGCCACCTCTTCGCCTATTTAACCCCTCGCGACCTGGGCGCCGCCGCCATCGCGAAACTCCAATTCAGGGGACAGAAGTCTCTGTTCCGGCACCCTGCCAGGACGGGGAAGTGCCCCCGGAAGCCATCTCCATCGACGCCACCGCCTCCATCATGCTCCGTGAGTAGTTCCCCCATGGACTACGGGTTCTAGCAGTAGCTAGTTGGTACTCTCTCTCACATGTACTTCAATACAATGATCTCATGAGCTACCTTACATGATTGAGATACATCTGATGTAATTGGTGTTGTGTTTGTTGGGATCCGATGGATGATACATTATGATTAGTCTATCTATAAAGTTTGTGAAGTTATTGTTGCTGCAATCTTGTTATGCTTAATGCTTGTCACTAGGGCCCGAGTGGCATGATCTTAGATTTAAGCTCTATACTTATTGCTTAGATTGTATCTACAAGTTGTATGCACATGTCTATGTCCGGAACCAAAGGCCCCAAAGTGACAGAAATTGGGACAACTGGAGGGGAAGGCGTAGGTATGAGGATCACATGTTTTCACCAAGTGTTAATGCTTTGCTCCGGTGCTCTATTAAAAGGAGTACCTTAATAGCCAGTAGATTCCCTTGAGGCCCGGCTGCCACCGGCTGGTAGGACAAAAGATGTTGTACAAGTTTCTCATTGCGAGCACGTATGACTATATATGGAAAACATGCCTACATGATTAATAATCTTGATGTTCTATCTTAATGCTTTGAATCCTATCAATTGCCCAACTGTAATTTGTTCATCCAACACTTGTCACTTGTTATTGGAGAGTTACCACTAGTGTAGATCGCTGGGAACCCCGGTCCATCTCTCATCATCATATACTCGTTTCTATATGTCATTGGAAGTAGTATCAACTATTTTCTGGTGCCATCGCCTCTGTGTTATTGCTACTGCTGCTGTGTTACTGTTACTATTGCTCTCATATTACTGCTGCTTTCACATCACCCCTGTTACTAGTGCTTTTCCAGGTGCAGCTGAATTGACAACTCAGTTGTTAAGGCTTATAAGTATTCTTTACCTCCCCTTGTGTCGAATCAATAAATTTGGGTTTTACTTCCCTCGAAGACTGTTGCGATCCCCTATACTTGTGGGTCATCAGCCCTCCTCTGGACTACTTAAAGGTTTCGATCTAAAAACGCGAGACGGGAAGTCGAAGTCGACAGAAACCATCCAGTACGCCGCCACCATCACGAAACTCCGTCTCGGGACCAGAAACTCCGTTCTGGCACTCCGCCGGGACGGGGAATTGGAGGAGATCATCTCCATCATCACCACCGATGCCTCTCCATCGACCAGCCATGTTTCCCCCATCCATGTGTGAGTAATTTCCCCGTTGTAGGTTGAAGGGGATGGTAGGGATTGGATGAGATTGGTCATGTAATAGCATAAGATTGTTAGGGCATAGTGCCTAGTGTCCGTAACTGGTACTTTGATGATATTGTTGCAACTTGTTATGCTTACTGCTTGTCACTAGGGCCCGAGTGCCATGATCTCAGATCTGAACATGTTATTGTTTCATGATGATATGCATTGTTTTATGATCTTACCTGCAAGTTGTATACACATGTCGCTGTCCGGAACCCGAGGCCCCGAAGTGACAGAAATCGGGACAACCGGAGGGGAAGGCGGTGATGTGAGGATCACATGTGTTCACGGAGTGTTAATGCTTTGCTCTGGTACTTTATTAAAAGGAGTACCTTAATATCCAGTAGATTCCCTAGAGGCCCGGCTGCCACCGGCTGGTAGGACAAAAGATGTTGTGCAAGTTTCTCATTGCGAGCACGTACGACTATATACGGAACATATGCCTATGGATTGCTTAGTACTTGGACACCGTTTTATTATTATCTGCAAATGCCCTGCTTTGATTGTTACATGAGTTTCTCTCATCCATGCAACGCCCGTCATCCATCCCTGTGCCTACAGTATTTTAATCTTGTTGTTTACTATAATCACTACTGTTGGCTTTGTTACTCTGCTGCTGATATTTCACTACTGCTATGGCTATAAACTGTTACTACTGATAAATTCTTGCGAGCAAGTCTGTTTCCAGGTGCAGCTGAATTGACAACTTCGCTGTTAAGGCTTTCAAGTATTCTTTGTCTCCCCTTGTGTCGAATCAATAAATTGGGTTTTACTTCCCGCGAAGACTGTTGCGATCCCCTATACTTGTGGGTCATCAAGACTATTTTCTGGCGCCGTTGCCGGGGAGCATAGCTTTATTTGGAAGTTCACTTGGATTGATATTGTTCGCTGCAATTCTCCATCATGGGTAAATCTCGCGATCCTAAAGTCGCCATATTACCATCCACTACAAGAAAAGGTACAACTCTGAGTACCTCTGCTGCTCTTGATTCACCATCTGTGATGAGTCAACTTGTTTCACCGCCGCAAGCTTCACTTGTTGGTACTTCTGCTGAATCTGAAAATTCTCATAATATTGATGATGTTTCTGCTGTGCTTGATGATAGTGGTTCATTGGGATCTTTTCTAGATGCTACAATTGCTAGGTGTAGACAAATTGAAAATACTGAAACTCCTAATGAAAATGCTGCTACACCTGTTAATTCACCTGAGTCTATTGATTATTCTAGTGATGATCCTGATGAGGATTATGTGGAGCTTAATGATGATTTTATTGATAAATGCAATGCTATTACTGATGCAAGAAAAATTAAAAAGTTTCTCGCACAACATACTGTTAGATATAAGCTGTCTCCTGATCCTAAATTTGCCACATCTCCTATAAGCATTAAGGATAAAGATTATGATTTTTCTCTTGATCTATCTCATATAGCTATTGTTGAGAAAACACCCTTTTGTGGTACTGAAAAAGAAAGTGCTGTAGAACACATGAATGAACTTTCTTCTATGAGTAGCTTGTTTTCTGATGATGTCAAGATGCGTACTTATTTTGTTTCTAAATTTTTTCCTTTCTCACTAAAGGATGATGCTAAAACTTGGTATAATAATTTACCTCCCGGTTCTATTAATAGTCCAGGTGATCTGCTTGATGTTTTCTTTCGGAAATACTTTCCTGCTAGTGCTCAACATGCTGCTTTACAGAAAATTTATAGCTTTGACCAGGAAGATGGAGAGAAATTGCCTGAAGTTTGGGCAAGATTTTGCTCTCTTATCAGAGCTCGACCTGGACATGATTTAGAAAAGCATGATTTACTTGATATATTTTATAGTGGTCTAACCGTTGAGTCTAGAGCATATTTTGATAGTTGTGCTGGTTGTGTTTTCAGGAAAAGAACTCCAGACGAAGCTGAAGAATTATTGGCTAAAATAGGCCGGAATCATGATGATTGGACTACACCTGAATCAACTCCGACGCCGATATTGAAAAAGAGGGGTTTAATTAAATTAAATGATGAAGATATGAGGGAAGCCAAGAAGTCTCTTAAGGAGAAAGGTATTAAATCTGAATATGTGAAGAATTTACCTCCCATAGAAGATTTATGTAAGATAATCCCCCCTTCATCCATGATTGAGGTAAACTCTCTTCAACGCTTTACTAGGGAAGATATTTCGTATTCAAAATCTCCTGCTCAATGCTTAGATGAGTTTGATAATTATATTGTTAAGCAAGAAAATTTTAATATGAGAGTAGAGAATCATTTAATGGAAAATTCTCAAGCTATTAGCAATTTGCATGATATTGTGGAGAGAACCTCCAATGATGTTAAGATGCTTGTTAAACATTTTCATATGGTTCAAACTCAAATTGATCAACTCACTAAAGTGCAAAATGACTTGTTAAAAAATAATTCTAAAGAGAAACATGCTTATGAAGTAACAAATAGAGGCGGTGTTTCTACCCAGGATCCTCTATATCCTGAGGGGCATCCCAAAAGAGTTGAACAAGATTCTCAACGAATTGAACCTAGTGCTCCTTCTAAGAAAAAGAAGAAGAAACATAAAACTGTTGTAGAATCCTCTGAACCTGTTAATGATCCTAATAGTATTTCTATTTCTGATGCTGAAACTGAAAGTGGTAATGAACATGATAATGATAATGATAAGAATGATGCTTCTGACAAAGAAGAAGTTGAAGATGAACCTGAAAAGCATGCTAAAAATAAAAAGTATACTAAAGAAGATTTTACTGCTAAGAAACATGGTAATGAAAGAGAACCGTGGGTTCAAAAGCAAATACCTTTTCCTGCTAAGAAACTAAAATCAAAGGAAGAAGAACATTATAATAAATTTTGCGATTGGATGAAACCTTTATTCTTGCAAATCCCTTTGAATGATGCTATTAAATTGCCTCCTTATTCAAAGTATATGAAAGATATTGTCTCTAACAAAAGGAAAATTCCTAATGAGGAGATTTCCACTATGCTTGCTAATTACTCTTTCAATGGCAAAGTTCCAAAGAAGTTAGGCGATCCAGGTATACCGACTATTCCTTGTTCTATTAAGAATAATTATGTTAGAACTGCTCTATGTGATCTGGGAGCGGGTGTTAGTGTTATGCCTTTTTCTCTTTACAAGAGACTTTATTTAAATAAGTTGATACCTACTAATATATCTTTGCAAATGGCTGATAAATCTACTGCTATTCCTGTTGGTATATGTGAGGATGTTCCTGTTCAAGTTACTAATAACTGCTTGATATTAACTGATTTTGTTGTGTTGGAAATGCCTGAAGATGATAATATGTCTATTATTCTTGGGAGACCTTTTCTTAACACCACAGGGGCTGTTATTGATTGCAATAAAGGAAAAGTTACTTTCAATGTTGATGACAAGGAGCATACCGTTTATTTTCCCAAGAGGATTGATAAAGTATGTGGAGTTAATACCATTTCTAATGTGAGAACTATTAAAGTGGGAACTATTGATTGTCCTATATATGAGCCTAAAGAAGGATATCAACATATTATGATTGGATCCATATCAATACAATTCAAGGTAACATGATTGATTTGAGGTTTATTTCTTCTTATGCTATGTAAAATTTATTTGGTGGCAAGACTTGATCAACCTTGTTAACAAATACCTTTTATATGCATAGAGGAGGTAAAACATTTCTTTCTTCCTCCACTTGTTCTACTTGCTGTAGCACTTTTGTTTTGCAAAGTTCTTTAGTCAATTAGAGATTTCAAAATCTTTTTCTGCCCAGTAACAATAAATTTAATACCCAGAAATGTGCATTTTTCAAAGTTTTAAAAAATTCACAAAAATTATACCGTTGGTCTTATTTTTCGAAGAGGCACCTGGGAGCACCTGGGGATGACCAGTGGGGCACCCCAGGGTGGCACCCCACAGGCAGGCGCGGCCAGCAAGGGGGGCGCACTGATGGCGTGTATTTCACACGTTCGTTGGGCAACCCCAAGAGGAAGGTATGATGCGCACAGCAGCATGTTTTCCCTCAGAAAGAAACCAAGGTTTATCGAACCAGGAGGAGCCAAGAAGCACGTTGAAGGTTGATGGCGGCGGGATGTAGTGCGGCGCAACACCAGGGATTCCGGCGCCAACGTGGAACCTGCACAACACAACCAAAGTACTTTGCCCCAACGAAACAGTGAGGTTGTCAATCTCACCGGCTTGCTGTAACAAAGGATTAACCGTATTGTGTGGAAGATGATTGTTTGCAGAAAACAGTAGAACAAGTATTGCAGTAGATTGTATTTCAGTAAATAGAATTGGACCGGGGTCCACAGTTCACTAGAGGTGTCTCTCCCATAAGACGAACAGCATGTTGGGTGAACAAATTATAGTTGGGCAATTGACAAATAAAGAGAGCATGACAATGCACATACATATCATGATGAGTATAGTGAGATTTAATTGGGCATTACGACAAAGTACATAGACCGCCATCCAACTGCATCTATGCCTAAAAAGTCCACCTTCAGGTTATCATCCGAACCCCCTCCAGTATTAAGTTGCAAAGCAACAGACAATTGCATTAAGTATGGTGCGTAATGTAATCAACAACTACATCCTTAGACATAGCATCAATGTTTTATCCCTAGTGGCAACAGCACAACACAACCTTAGAACTTTCTCATCCTTTGTCCCAGGTGTTAATGCAGCATGAACCCACTATCGAGCATAAGTACTCCCTCTTGGAGTTACAAGCATCTACTTGGCCAGAGCATCTACTAGTAACGGAAAGCATGCAAGATCATAAACAACACATAAGCATAACTTTGATAATCAACATAACAAGTATTCTCTATTCATCGGATCCCAACAAACGCAACATATAGAATTACAGATAGATGATCTTGATCATGATAGGCAGCTCACAAGATCCGACAATGATAGCACAATGGGGAGAAGACAACCATCTAGCTACTGCTATGGACCCATAGTCCAGGGGTAGACTACTCACACATCACACCGGAGGCGACCATGGTGGCGTAGAGTCCTCCGGGAGATGATTCCCCTCTCCGGCAGGGTGCCGGAGGCGATCTCCTGGATCCCCCGAGATGGGATCGGCGGCGGCGGCGTCTCTGGAAGGTTTTCCGTATCGTGGTTCTCGGTACTGGGGGTTTCGTCACGGAGGCTATTTGTAGGCGGAAGGGCAGGTCAAGAGGCGGCACGGGGGCCCCACACCACAGGGCCGCGCGGCCAAGGGGGGGGCCGCGCCACCCTAGGGTGTGGCCCCCTCGTCGCCCCTCTTCGTCTCTCCTTCGGACTTCTGGAAGCTTCATGGAAAAATAGGCCCCTGGGCTTTGATTTTGTCCAATTCCGATAATATTTCCTTACTAGGATTTCTGAAACCAAAAACAGCAGAAAACAGCAACTGGCACTTCGGCATCTTGTTAATAGGTTAGTTCCAGAAAATGCACGAATATGACATAAAGTGTGCATAAAACATGTAGATAACATCAATAATGTGGCATGGAACATAAGAAATTATCGATACGTCGGAGACGTATCAGCATCCCCAAGCTTAGTTCTGCTCGTCCCGAGCAGGTAAAACGATAACACAGATAATTTCTGGAGTGACATGCCATCATAATCTTGATCATACTATTTGTAAAGCATATGTAGTGAATGCAGCGATCAAAACAATGTATATGACATGAGTAAACAAGTGAATCATATAGCAAAGACTTTTCATGAATAGCACTTCAAGACAAGCATCAATAAGTCTTGCATAAGAGTTAACTCATAAAGCAATAATTCAAAGTAAAGGTATTGAAGCAACACAAAAGAAGATTAAGTTTCAGCGGTTGCTTTCAACTTGTAACATGTATATCTCATGGATATTGTCAACATAGAGTAATATAATAAATGCAATAAGCAAGTATGTAGGAATCAATGCACAGTTCACACAAGTGTTTGCTTCTTGAGGTGGAGAGAAATAGGTGAACTGACTCAACATTGAAAGTAAAAGAATGGTCCTCCATAGAGGAAAAAGCATCGATTGCTATATTTGTGCTAGAGCTTTGATTTTGAAAACATGAAACAATTTTGTCAACGGTAGTAATAAAGCATATGCATCATGTAAATTATATCTTATAAGTTGCAAGCCTCATGCATAGTGTACTAATAGTGCCCGCACCTTGTCCTAATTAGCTTGGACTACCTGGATTATCACCGCAATACATATGCTTTAACCAAGTATCACAAAGGGGTACCTCTATGCCGCCTGTACAAAGGTCTAAGGAGAAATCTCGCATTGGATTTCTCGCTATTGATTATTCTCAACTTAGACATCCATACCGGGACAACATAGACAACAGATAATGGACTCCTCTTTTAATGCTTTAAGCATTCAACAACAATTAATTCTTTTCTCATTAGAGATTTGAGGATTGTTGTCCAAAACTGAAACTTCCACCATGGAACATGGCTTCGGTTAGCGGCCCGATGTTCTTCTCTCACAATATGCATGCTCAAACCATTCAACTCAGTGTAGATCGCCCTTACTTCAGACAAGACGAACATGCATAGCAACTCACATGAAATTCAACAATGAACAGTTGATGGCGTCCCAGTAAACATGGTTATCGCACAACAAGCAACTTAATAAGAGATAAAGTGCATAATTACATATTCAATACCACAATAGGTTTTAAGCTATTTGTCCCATGAGCTATATATTGCAAAGGTGAATGATGGAGTTTTAAAGGTAGCACTCAAGCAATTTACTTTGGAATGGCTGGAAAATACCATGTAGTAGGTAGGTATGGTGGACACAAATGGCATAGTGGTTGGCTCAAGTATTTTGGATGCATGAGAAGTATTCCCTCTCGATACAAGGTTTAGGCTAGCAAGGCTTATTTGAAACAAACACAAGGATGAACCGGTGCAGCAAAACTCACATAAAAGACATATTGAAAACATTATAAGACTCTACACCGTCTTCCTTGTTGTTCAAACTCAATACTAGAAATTATCTAGACCTTAGAGAAACCAAATATGCAAACCAAATTTAAGCATGCTCTATGTATTTCTTCATTAATGGGTGCAAAGCATATGATGCAAGAGCTTAAACATGAGCACAACAATTGCCAAGTATCACATTACCCAAGACATTTATAGCAATTACTACATGTATCATTTTCCAATTCCAACCATATAACAATTTAACGAAGGAGAAACTTCGCCATGAATACTATGAGTAGAAACCAAGGACATACTTGTCCATATGCTACAGCGGAGCGTGTCTCTCTCCCATAAAGTGAATGCTAGGATCCATTTTATTCAAACAAAACAAAAAACAAAAACAAACCGACGCTCCAAGAAAAAGCACATAAGATGTGATGGAATAAAAATATAGTTTCAGGGGAGGAACCTGATAATGTTGACGATGAAGAAGGGGATGCCTTGGGCATCCCCAAGCTTAGACGCTTGAGTCTTCTTGATATATGCAGGGGTGAACCACCGGGTGCATCCCCAAGCTTAGAGCTTTCACTCTCCTTGATCATGTTACATCATACTCCTCTCTTGATCCTTGAAAACTTCCTCCACACCAAACTCGAAACAACTCATTAGAGGGTTAGTGCACATTATAAATTGACATATTCAGAGGTGACACAATCATTCTTAACACTTCTGGACATTGCATAATGCTACTGGACATTAGTGGATCAAAGAAATTCATCCAACATAGCGAAAGAGGCAATGCGAAATAAAAGGCAGAATCTGTCAAAACAGGACAGTTCGTATTGACGAATTTTAAAATGGCACCAGACTTGCTCAAATGAAAATGCTCAAATTGAATGAAAGTTGCATACATATCTGAGGATCATGCACGTAAATTGGCTTAATTTTCTGAGCTACCTACAGGGAGGTGGACCCAGATTCGTGACAGCAAAGAAATCTGGAACTGTGCAGTAATTCAAATCTAGTACTTACTTTTCTATCAACGGCTTAACTTGGCACAACAAAACACAAAACTAAGATAGGGAGAGGTTGCTACAGTAGTAAACAACTTCCAAGACACAAAATAAAAACAAAGTACTGTAGGTAAAAACATGGGTTGTCTCCCATAAGCGCTTTTCTTTAACGCCTTTCAGCTAGGCGCAGAAAGTGTGCATCAAGTATTATCGAGAGATGAAGTGTCAACATCATAATTTGTTCTCATAATAGAGTCAAAAGGTACCTTCATTCTCTTTCTAGGGAAGTGTTCCATACCTTTCTTGAGAGGAAATTGATATTTTATATTACCTTCCTTCATATCAATGGTAGCACCAACAGTTCGAAGAAAAGGTCTTCCCAATATAATGGGACAAGATGCATTGCATTCAATATCCAAGACAACAAAATCAACGGGAACAAGATTATTGTTAATGGTAATGCGAACATTATCAACTTTACCCAAAGGTTTCTTTGTAGAATGATCAGCAAGATTAACATCCAAATAACAATTTTTCAGCGGTGGCAAGTCAAGCATATTATAAATTTTCTTAGGCATAACAGAAATACTTGCACCAAGATCACATAAAGCATTACAATCAAAATCTTTAACCTTCATCTTAATGATGGGCTCCCAACCATCCTCTAGCTTTTTAGGAATAGAGGCTTCACGCTCTAGTTTCTCTTCTCTAGCTTTTATGAGAGCATTTGTAATATGATGCGTGAAAGCCAAATTTATAGCACTAGCATTAGGACTTTTAGCAAGTTTTTGCAAGAACTTTATAACTTCAGAGATGTGGCAATCATCAAAATTCAAACCATTATAATATAAAGCAATGGGATCATCATCCCCAATGTTGGAAAAAATTTCAGCAGCTTTATCACAGGCAGTTTCAGCAGTTTTAGCAATTTCAGGCAGTTTTTCGCGCTTTGCATTAGAAGTGGAAACCTTGCTAACACCAATTCTTTTATTAGTATGAGTAGAAGGTGCAGCAACATGTGTAGCATTAGCATTACTAGTGGTGGTAATAGTCCAAACTTTAGCTATATTCTTCTCTTTAGCTAGTTTTTCATTTTCTTCTCTATCCCACCTAGCACGCAGCTCAGCCATTAATCTTATATTCTCATTAATTCTAACTTGAATGGCATTTGCTGTAGTAACAATCTTATTATGATGATTTTCATTAGGCAAAACTTTCGATTTCAAAAGATCAACATCAGCAGCAAGACTATCGACTTTAGAAGCAAGTATATCAATTTTCCCAAGCTTTTCTTCAACAGATTTGTTAAAAGCAGTTTGTGTACTAATAAATTCTTTAAGTATGGCTTCAAGTCCAGGGGGTGAACTCCTATTATTGTTGTAAGAATTTCCATAAGAATTACCATAGCCGTTGCCATTATTATAAGGATATGGCCTATAGTTGTTACTAGAATTGTTCCGGTAAGCATTGTTGTTGAAATTGTTATTTTTAATGAAGTTTACATCAACATGTTCTTCTTGTGCAACCAATGAAGCTAATGGAACATTATTAGGATCAATATTAGCCCTATCATTCACAAGCATAGACATAATAGCATCAATCTTATCACTCAAGGAAGAGGTTTCTTCGACAGAATTTACCTTCTTACCTTGTGGAGCTCTTTCCGTGTGCCATTCAGAGTAGTTGATCATCATATTATCAAGAAGCTTTGTTGCTTCACCAAGAGTGATGGACATAAAGGTACCTCCAGCAGCTGAATCCAATAAATTCCGTGAAGAAAAATTTAGTCCTGCATAGAAGGTTTGGATGATCATCCAAGTAGTCAGTCCATGGGTTGGGCAATTTTTAACCAGAGATTTCATTCTTTCCCAAGCTTGAGCAACATGTTCAGTATCTAATTGTTTAAAAATCATTATGCTACTCCTCAAAGATATAATTTTAGCAGGGGGATAATATCTACCAATAAAAGCATCCTTGCATTTAGTCCATGAATCAATACTATTCTTAGGCAGAGATAGCAACCAATCTTTAGCTCTTCCTCTTAATGAGAAAGGGAACAATTTTAGTTTAATAATATCACCATCTACATCTTTATATTTTTGCATTTCACATAGTTCAAAAAAATTATTAAGATGGGCAGCAGCATCATCAGAACTAATTCCAGAAAATTGATCTTTCATGACAAGATTCAGTAAAGCAGGTTTAATTTCAAAGAATTCTGCTGTAGTAGCAGGTGGAGCAATAGGTGTGCATAAGAAATCATTATTATTTGTGGTTGTGAAGTCACACAACTTAGTGTTTTCAGCGTTGGCCATTTTAGCAACAGTAAATAAAGCAAACTAGATAAAGTAAATGCAAGTAAACTAATTTTTTTGTGTTTTCGATATAGCAAACAAGATAGCAAGTAAAGTAAAACTAGCAACTAATTTTTTTGTATTTTGATTTAATGCAGCAAACAAAGTAGTAAATAAAACTAAGCAAGACAAAAACAAAGTAAAGAGATTGAGAAGTGGAGACTCCCCTTGCAGCGTGTCTTGATCTCCCCGGCAACGGCGCCAGAAAATATGCTTGATGGCGTGTATTTCACACGTTCGTTGGGCAACCCCAAGAGGAAGGTATGATGCGCACAGCAGCAAGTTTTCCCTCAGAAAGAAACCAAGGTTTATCGAACCAGGAGGAGCCAAGAAGCACGTTGAAGGTTGATGGCGGCGGGATGTAGTGCGGCGCAACACCAGGGATTCCGGCGCCAACGTGGAACCTGCACAACACAACCAAAGTACTTTGCCCCAACGAAACAGTGAGGTTGTCAATCTCACCGGCATGCTGTAACAAAGGATTAACCGTATTGTGTGGAAGATGATTGTTTGCAGAAAACAGTAGAACAAGTATTGCAGTAGATTGTATTTCAGTAAATAGAATTGGACCGGGGTCCACAGTTCACTAGAGGTGTCTCTCCCATAAGACGAACAGCATGTTGGGTGAACAAATTACAGTTGGGCAATTGACAAATAAAGAGAGCATGACAATGCACATACATATCATGATGAGTATAGTGAGATTTAATTGGGCATTACGACAAAGTACATAGACCGCCATCCAACTGCATCTATGCCTAAAAAGTCCACCTTCAGGTTATCATCCGAACCCCCTCCAGTATTAAGTTGCAAAGCAACAGACAATTGCATTAAGTATGGTGCGTAATGTAATCAACAACTACATCCTTAGACATAGCATCAATGTTTTATCCCTAGTGGCAACAGCACAACACAACCTTAGAACTTTCTCACATCGTCCTGTGTTAATGCAGGCATGAACCCACTATCGAGCATAAGTACTCCCTCTTGGAGTTACAAGCATCTACTTGGCCAGAGCATCTACTAGTAACGGAAAGCATGCAAGATCATAAACAACACATAAGCATAACTTTGATAATCAACATAACAAGTATTCTCTATTCATCGGATCCCAACAAACGCAACATATAGAATTACAGATAGATGATCTTGATCATGATAGGCAGCTCACAAGATCCGACAATGATAGCACAATGGGGAGAAGACAACCATCTAGCTACTGCTATGGACCCATAGTCCAGGGGTAGACTACTCACACATCACACCGGAGGCGACCATGGCGGCGTAGAGTCCTCCGGGAGATGATTCCCCTCTCCGGCAGGGTGCCGGAGGCGATCTCCTGGATCCCCCGAGATGGGATCGGCGGCGGCGGCGTCTCTGGAAGGTTTTCCGTATCGTGGTTCTCGGTACTGGGGGTTTCGTCACGGAGGCTATTTGTAGGCGGAAGGGTAGGTCAAGAGGCGGCACAGGGGCCCCACACCACAGGGCCGCGCGGCCAAGGGGGGGGGGGCGCGCCGCCCTAGGGTGTGGCCCCCTCGTCGCCCCTCTTCGTCTCTCCTTCGGACTTCTGGAAGCTTCGTGGAAAAATAGGCCCCTGGGCTTTGATTTCGTCCAATTCCGAGAATATTTCCTTACTAGGATTTCTGAAACCAAAAACAGCAGAAAACAGCAACTGGCACTTCGGCATCTTGTTAATAGGTTAGTTCCAGAAAATGTACGAATATGACATAAAGTGTGCATAAAACATGTAGATAACATCAATAATGTGGCATGGAACATAAGAAATTATCGATACGTCGGAGACGTATCACGCACCACCATGGCGTGTGGTCCCCCTTTGCCCCACTTATTCATCTCTTCCTCCCACTCTCTTCTCTCTCCCGAAAAAACCAGCACCAGCTTTCTCTCACTCGTGTTTCTGCTCAAGAGCTCAAGATTTCTCGATCTCTTTGCTCAGCCCAGATTTCTGTCTGAAATTTGGCACATTTGCTCTCCGGTATGTGACTCCTCCGATTATCCAAGTAGAATTTTGTTTGGTTGAGTATATCTTGAATATTTTTCTGCTGTAGGTAACATGTTTAGTGAGCTTGCATGCTTGTTCTAAGTTGTAAAAACTAGTTTTGATGCATGATTAGTACTCTAGCAAGTTCCTATAGTAGTTTCCCTCAATTATATTTCACCAAATCAAATTTTATAATGTTTATTGAAAAATTTCAGAAAAGGAAGATGGATAATTATAACTTTGGAGAAGTGTTTGAGAGAGAGACGACAAGCATGGGAAGGCCACTCGATTCAGGCGATCCTATAATGAAGACGTCATCGCGTCGAGCTTCGAAGCCGAAGAGGACAATGGAGTCCCTAATGCTTCATCTTTTCCATGTTTTGACTTTTTGAGTAATGCAGGGTTGCTGAATGATTTCTTGACCTGCTTGGTAATGCGGGCTTAACCGCTTATATGGAAGATGAGAGGGAGCAATACCACATGCTCACTAAAATCTTTGTTGAGAGCTTTAAGTTCAACAACAAGCACTATCACCCGACAGTTACATTCAAGATCTATGGTAATCCTGCTACTATGAAGTTGGAAGATTTTTGTATTGCATTGGATATTTCCCCTGTAGGTACAGCGAAGAGTATCGAGGACAATCCCAGGGCTTTGCTTGAGCTCTATCGAGAGATCACCAATGTTGATTGCCGCACCATTCAGCGTGGCAAGATAAGAAACATCCAACTCCCCGCCATTAAGTATTTTGCTTATTACCTTGCTACTAGCATTCTTGGTAGGGAGAACACTAGCAATATTTCTAGCTATCATCTTGCTTTCTTAATTGCTGCACTCACTGAAGAGACACCTTATCATCTTGGTGCTCTTGTTGCTCGCCGCTTGTCTAGCAGGGGGCCTATTTTTGGAGGAATTATTGCATCGCGCATTTTAGCATATCTAGATCTTCCTCTTGACCCTACTGATGTGAAATTAACTCCTATAAGACTTGATATTGCTGCTATGAAGAGTCATCAATTTGTTACAGCTGACTCTAATTTAGATAATATGGTCTATAGAATGTTGTTTTCTGACGGGGATGAGAGGGAAATCCCTTTGCCGCAGCAAGATTTGTTCAGTATTGACAGGAAACCATGGTCGCGCTCTAAGGAGGAGGTGGATGAACAACTGAAGATACAGGGCTTCCACCAGCAGCATGACTCCAAGGACGCCGAGCCCTCCTACGACTACACTGTCACGTATCCGGGTGCTTCTTCCAGCACATACCCGGAATATGATCCATCTTCGTCGTACTACAGAGGTGCCACTTCATGGGCACCATGGGATTGAACTCCACTTAGGCCAAAAGCCTAAGCTTGGGGGGAGGTATACCGGCATCACTCATTCTTTGCATATTATGGTTGCTGGATACTTGTATATACTTGTTTAGTTTCTTTAAGTGGTTTTCTAATAAGAGGGAGATGATATTTGGGGAAGTGCTTTCTGAAAACAGATTCTGGACTGTTACTAAAAAAATCCTCAAAAACAGCCAGAACGTTATTTTGCGAAGACAATTTTTTTGCATGTTCCCCAGGTTGTTATCTAACTTTCATTAGTTGAACACTTTTCGATTTGAGCAGCGGAAGAATTTATTAAAAATCGATTACTGTACTGCTGTCAAGTTTGACGAATTCCTGCTGCTTTGTGTTTATGTGGCTTTTCTAGTTTTCATTTTCTAGTTTTTGCCTTGTTTCCTTCCTAAAACACAAAAAGACCAAAAATATTTCTGTTGTTTCTCCTCACCATTTGTTTATTTTGATTTCTTGCTCTTATTTTGCTTTATTTGCTATCGTTGGTTTGCTATAAGAAAATCCAAAAAGATTTTGCTTTGTTTGTTTGCTTCCCTTTGTTCTTGTTTCCAATTCGAAAACACCAAAAATATTTGCTGTTCTTCTTTGGTTTTGTAAAGTTCATTATGAGTTCAATGGTCTTCGGTGGCTGGAGCGTGGTTTTCATTTCATATTATTCAAGCTACACAAGTGAAAGGCAATAATGACGATCTATGACAATTTGACAGTGGTGAGAGGCTGGTATGAACTCTATTTGTTTTCATTTTTGTACATATACTCATCCATGTGAGCATGCTTAGTTGGTTCATGTGAGGTATATGTCATTTAAGAAAGTCTAGTAGTTCATGATCTCTCATGTTTAGCTCCAGTTTATTAATATGAGTAGCATGTCATAGATGTTTGCTTGCATTGTTTTATTCATAAATAGGTATGACATTGTGGTATCCTCCTCTGAATAATTCATTTGAATCGACTTGGCACATGCTCACGCATGCATATGACTGAACAAAAGTCAATTAAGCCTCGATGATTTACTTTGCCTCAGAGTTCTTGTATCACTTTTATGCCTCCGTTAATTTATTTTGCCGCAAGCATGATTATGACAGGGACTGCTCTCTTGATTTGTCGCTCCCCAGTCTATTGCTAGCCTTCACTTATACTGAGCGGGAACGCTGCTCGTGCTTCCAAACCCCTGAAAACCAAGTTATTCCAAAGTGTCCACCATAAATACCTATGCATGGCATTTCAAACCATTCAAAGTAAATTCTCATGCGCTACCTTTAAACCTTCAAAAATGCTTCTCAATTTGTGTTAATGTTTTATAGCTCATGAGGAAGTATGTGGTGTTTATCTTTCAACCTTGTCATTTACTTTTGACAGACCTTCATAATAAGAGCTGGCAACGGGGTGCCCAGCCCCAACTAATAACTTCATTAATAATTCTCTTCACATGTTTTGCTCTGATTCATCAGTGAGCAACTTAATTTTGCAAATAGACACTCCTCCATGGTATGAGATTGATGGAAGGCACCCGAGGATTCGGTTAGCCATGGCTTGTGTAAGCAAAGGTTGGGGGGAGTGTCACCCATAATAAAACTAAAATACGTGTGTAAACAAAAGAGAAGAGGGATGATCTACCATGCTGGTAGAAATAACGTCCTTCATGGGAGCCGCTGTTGAAAGTCTGGTTGGCGAGGTAGTTGGTGTACCCATTACCATTCGTTGACAACAACAAACACCTCTCAAAATAATTTTACTCCTGTTTTAAAAATGAAAAGCTCTAGCGCATGCTAATCCCTGCTTCCCTCTGCGAAGGGTCAATCTTTTACTTTCATGTTGTGTCACCATCCCTTCTTTGAGCACTTTCTTGAGAGCACAACTGTCATTCTTAGTATAATATGCTTGTCCCAAAATATGATTGACTGTGGTATAACTTTGATGCTTTTATCTTTGATAATCTCTATTTCTAGTCTTTCCATGAACTTCAGAGGTGCCTGAGCATTTATGTTTTGCTGATCAAATACGGGAAAGCGAGATACTACTTTATCATATCCTTTTATGAACATTGCAATCCTGCTGATAGACATGATTCATGATGCTTATTATTAATTTGTTGGTACCTTTCCATGATTGACATAGCTATTGGATGATCTTATTTGCATGTATCTTATTATGAATTGCCTAAGTACTTGTCCATATCATGAGAATATTTACATCATATGAACAAATGTGTTCGTGAAAGTTCTTTTATCGCACTCAGTTGTTAACTGAATTGCTTGAGGACAAGCAATAAGCTAAGCTTGGGGGGAGTTGATACGTCCAAAACGTATATACTTTCCCGAACACGTTTGCTATTGTTTTGCCTCTAATTTGTGTATTTTGGATACAACTAACACGGACTAACGCTGTTTTCAGCAGAATTGCCCTGGTGTCTCGTTTTTGTGCAGAAATTCAACTTTCGGGAAAATCCTCGGAATTTATACCAAAGGGCCTATTTTACCAGAAGAATCACGGAGCCAGAAGGGCAGGCCTGGGGGAGGCCCAGGGCCCCCAGACGCTAGGCCGGCGCGGCCTGGAGGGGGCGCGCGCCGCCCTAGCGTGTGGCCCCCTCGGCTGCCCTCTGACGCCCTCCTCTGGACTACTTAAAGGTTTCGATCTAAAAACGCGAGACGGGAAGTCGAAGTCGCCAGAAACCATCCAGAACGCCGCCACCGTCGCGAAACTCCGTCTCGGGACCAGAAACTCCGTTCTGACACTCCACCGGGACGGGGAATTGGAGGAGATCATCGTCATCATCACCACCGACGCCTCTCCATCGACCAGCCATGTTTCCCCCATCCATGTGTGAGTAATTTCCCCGCTGTAGGCTGAAGGGGATGGTAGGGATTGGATGAGATTGGTCATGTAATAGCATAAGATTGTTAGGGCATAGTGCCTAGTGTCCGTAATTGGTACTTTGATGATATTGTTGCAACTTTTTATGCTTAATGCTTGTCACTAGGGCCCGAGTGCCATGATCTCAGATCTGAACATGTTATTGTTTCATGATGATATGCATTGTTTTATGATCTTACATGCAAGTTGTTGATGGCGTGTATTTCACACGTTCGTTGGGCAACCCCAAGAGGAAGGTATGATGCGCACAGCAGCAAGTTTTCCCTCAGAAAGAAACCAAGGTTTATCGAACCAGGAGGAGCCAAGAAGCACGTTGAAGGTTGATGGCGGCGGGATGTAGTGCGGCGCAACACCAGAGATTCCGGCGCCAACGTGGAACCTGCACAACACAACCAAAGTAGTTTGCCCCAACGAAACAGTGAGGTTGTCAATCTCACCGGCTTGCTGTAACAAAGGATTAACCGTATTGTGTGGAAGATGATTGTTTGCAGAAAACAGTAGAACAGTATTGCAGTAGATTGTATTTCAGTAAAGAGAATTGGACCGGGGTCCACAGTTCACTAGAGGTGTCTCTCCCATAAGACGAACAGCATGTTGGGTGAACAAATTACAGTTGGGCAATTGACAAATAAAGAGAGCATGACCATGCACATACATATCATGATGAGTATAGTGAGATTTAATTGGGCATTACGACAAAGTACATAGACCGCCATCCAACTGCATCTATGCCTAAAAAGTCCACCTTCAGGTTATCATCCGAACCCCCTCCAGTATTAAGTTGCAAAGCAACAGACAATTGCATTAAGTATGGTGCGTAATGTAATCAACAACTACATCCTTAGACATAGCATCAATGTTTTATCCCTAGTGGCAACAGCACAACACAACCTTAGAACTTTCATCACCGTCCCTGTGTCAATGCGAGGCATGAACCCACTATCGAGCATAAGTACTCCCTCTTGGAGTTACAAGCATCTACTTGGCCAGAGCATCTACTAGTAACGGAAAGCATGCAAGATCATAAACAACACATAAGCATAGCTTTGATAATCAACATAACAAGTATTCTCTATTCATCGGATCCCAACAAACGCAACATATAGAATTACAGATAGATGATCTTGATCATGTTAGGCAGCTCACAAGATCCGACAATGATAGCACAATGGGGAGAAGACAACCATCTAGCTACTGCTATGGACCCATAGTCCAGGGGTAGACTACTCACACATCACACCGGAGGCGACCATGGCGGCGTAGAGTCCTCCGGGAGATGATTCCCCTCTCCGGCAGGGTGCCGGAGGCGATCTCCTGGATCCCCCGAGATGGGATCGGCGGCGGCAGCGTCTCTGGAAGGTTTTCCGTATCGTGGTTCTCGGTACTGGGGTTTTCGTCACGGAGACTTTTTATAGGCGAAAGGGCAGGTCAAGAGGCGGCACGGGGGCCCCACACCACAGGGCCGCGCGGCCAAGGGGGGGCCGCGCCGCCCTATAGTGTGGCCCCTCCGTGGCCCCTCTTCGTCTCTCCTTCGGACTTCTGGAAGCTTCGTGAGAAAATAGGCCCCTGGGCTTTGATTTCGTCTAATTCCGAGAATATTTCCTTACTAGGATTTCTGAAACCAAAAACAGCAGAAAACAGCAACTGGCACTTCGGCATCTTGTTAATAGGTTAGTTCCAGAAAATGCACGAATATGATATAAAGTGTGCATAAAACATGTAGATAACATCAATAATGTGGCATGGAACATAAGAAATTATCGATACGTCGGAGACGTATCAGCATCCCCAAGCTTAGTTCTGCTCGTCCCGAGCAGGTAAAACGATAACACAGATAATTTCTGGAGTGACATGCCATCATAATCTTGATCATACTATTTGTAAAGCATATGTAGTGAATGCAGCGATCAAAACAATGTATATGACATGAGTAAACAAGTGAATCATAAAGCAAAGACTTTTCATGAATAGCACTTCAAGACAAGCATCAATTAAGTCTTGCATAAGAGTTAACTCATAAAGCAATAATTCAAAGTAAAGGTATTGAAGCAACACAAAAGAAGATTAAGTTTCAGCGGTTGCTTTCAACTTGTAACATGTATATCTCATGGATATTGTCAACATAGAGTAATATAATAAGTGCAATAAGCAAGTATGTAGGAATCAATGCATAGTTCACACAAGTGTTTGCTTCTTGAGGTGGAGAGAAATAGGTGAACTGACTCAACAATAAAAGTAAAAGAATGGTCCTCCATAGAGGAAAAGCATCGATTGCTATATTTGTGCTAGAGCTTTGATTTTGAAAACATAAAGAAAGCATAAAAATAAAGTTTTGAGAGGTGTATGTCGTTGTCAACGAATGGTAGCGGGTACTCTAACCCCCTTGCCAGACAAACCTTCAAAGAGCGGCTCCCATTTTATTTTATTTTGGGTGGCACTCCTTCCAACCTTTCTTTCACAAACCATGGCTAACCGAATCCTCGGGTGCCTGCCAACAATATCATACCATGAAGGAGTGCCTTTTTATTTTAGTTTTATTATGATGACACTCCTCCCAACCTTTGCTTACACAAGCCATGGCTAACCGAATCCTTCGGGTGCCGTCCAACAATCACATACCATGGAGGAGTGTCTATTTTTGTTAATTAATTTGGGACTGGAATCCCATTGCCAGCTCTTTTTGCAAAATTATTGGATAAGCGGATGAAGCCACTAGTCCATTGGTGAAAGTTGCCCAACAAGATTGAAAGATAAACACCACATACTTCCTCATGAGCTATAAAACATTGACACAAATCAGAGGTGATAAATTTTGAATTATTTAAAGGTAGCACTCAAGCAATTTACTTTGGAATGGCGGAAAATACCATGTAGTATAGGTAGGTATGGTGGACACAAATGGCATAGTGGTTGGCTCAAGTATTTTGGATGCATGAGAAGTATTCCCTCTCGATACAAGGTTTAGGCTAGCAAGGCTTATTTGAAACAAACACAAGGATGAACCGGTGCAGCAAAACTCACATAAAAGACATATTGAAAACATTATAAGACTCTACACCGTCTTCCTTGTTGTTCAAACTCAATACTATAAATTATCTAGACCTTAGAGAAACCAAATATGCAAACCAAATTTTAGCATGCTCTATGTATTTCTTCATT
Organism: Lolium perenne; assembly: GCF_019359855.2. Taxonomy (NCBI): domain Eukaryota; kingdom Viridiplantae; phylum Streptophyta; class Magnoliopsida; order Poales; family Poaceae; genus Lolium; species Lolium perenne. The sequence goes on from NC_067245.2 coordinate 97,594,537, forward strand.
AATGGGTGCAAAGCATATGATGCAAGAGCTTAATCATGAGCACAACAATTGCCAAGTATCACATTACCCAAGACATTTATAGCAATTACTACATGTATCATTTTCCAATTCCAACCATATAACAATTTAACGAAGGAGAAACTTCGCCATGAATACTATGAGTAGAAACCAAGGACATACTTGTCCATATGCTACAGCGGAGCGTGTCTCTCTCCCATAAAGTGAATGCTAGGATCCATTTTATTCAAACAAAACAAAAAACAAAAACAAACCGACGCTCCAAGAAAAAGCACATAAGATGTGATGGAATAAAAATATAGTTTCAGGGGAGGAACCTGATAATGTTGTCGATGAAGAAGGGGATGCCTTGGGCATTGATACGTCTCCAACGTATCTATAATTTCCGATGTTCCATGCTTGTTTTATGACAATACCAACATGTTTTGTTCACACTTTATATCATTTTTATGCGTTTTCCGGAACTAACCTATTGACGAGATGCCGAGAGGCCGCTTCTGTTTTCTGCTGTTTTTGGTTCCAGAAAGGCTGTTCGGGCAATATTCTCGGAATTGGACGAAATCAACGCCAAACCTCCTATTTTTCCCGGAAGGCTCCAGAACACCGAAGGAGAGTCGGAGGAGTGCCAGGGGGGCCCCACACCCTAGGGTGGCGCGGCCCAAGGGGGGGGGGGGCGCGCCCCCCTATGGTGTGGCCAGCCCAGGCCCCCTCCGACTCCGATTCTTCGCCTATTTAAGTCGTCGTGACCTAAAACCTCGACACCAATTGACGAAACTCCAGAAAGACTCCAGGGGCGCCGCCGCCATCGCGAAACTCCAATTCGGGGGACAGAACTCTCTGTTCCGGCACCCTGCCGGACGGGGAATTGCCCCCGGAGCCATCTCCACCGCCGTCTTCACCGCCATCTTCACCGCCATCGCTGCCCCCATGATGAGGAGGGAGTAATTCACCCCTGAGGCTGAGGGCTTCGCTGTAGCTATGTGGTTCATCTCTCTCCCATGTACCTCAATACAATAATCTCATGAGCTGCTTTACATGATTGAGATTCATATGAGTTTTGTATCACAATTTATCTATGTGCTGCTCTAGTGATGTTATTAAAGTAGTTCTATTCCTCCTGCACGTGTGTAAAGGTGACTAGTGTGTGCACCGTGTGGTTCTTGTCGTAGGCTATGATCATGATCTCTTGTAGATTGTGGAGTTAATTATTACTATGATGGTATTGATGTGATCTATTCCTCCTACATATGCATGAAGGTGAAAGTGTGCATGCTATGTTAGTACTTGGTTTAGTCCTTTGATCTATCTTACACTATAAGGTTACCAAATATGAACAAATTGTGGAGCTTGTTAACTCCGGCATTGAGGGTTCGTGTAATCCTACGCAATGCGTTCATCATCCAACAAAAGTGTAGAGTATGCATTTATCTATTCTGTTATGTGATCAATGTTGAGAGTGTCCACTAGTGAAAGTGTAATCCCTAGGCCTTGTTCCTAAATACTGCTGAGTTACTACTGCTTGTTTACTTGTTTCTTGTGTTACTACTGCTGCAATACTACCACCATCAACTACACACCATCAAGCTATTTTCTGGCACCGTTGCTACTGCTCATACATATTCATACCACCTGTATTTCACTATCTCTTCGCCGAACTAGTGCACCTATTAGGTGTGTTGGGGACACAAGAGACTTCTTGCTTTGTGGTTGCAGGGTTGCATGAGAGGGATATCTTTGACCTCTTCCTCCCTGAGTTCGATAAACCTTGGGTATCCACTTAAGGGAAAACTTGCTGCTGTTCTACAAACCTCTGCTCTTGGAGGCCCAACACTGTCTACAGGAAAGGAAGGGGGAGCGTAGACATCAAGCACTTTTTCTCGGCGCCGTTCTTGCAGGGAGGAAAGGTAAAAGGCACTCATACTCCGGTTCCAGGTAAAGTACCTTTCTGGCGCCATTGTGTTTGTGCTCGAAGCTATTTCCTTTAGATCCTGCAATTGCAACTTTTTGTTTCTTGTTTACACTAGTTAGGCATAATGGAAAACAACAAAAAAATTAGTGAGCTTTTTAATCTTTTTCCTGATTTAGAATTGTTTGATGCGAAAATTAAAAAACCTATGTAACCTTATTTGCATGCTAGTAGCGATGTTATTAGTATGAATGCAATTACTGCTAATGCTATGAAGAAGTCTAAGCTTGGGGAAGCTAGTTTTTGTGGTCTTTTTAGCTTCCCATCTTTAGGGGAGAAAAATTGTTCTGATAATGCTTTATCTCCCATATGCGATAACTCTAATAATGCTTCTGATATTTTAAATCCACCTGCTGAAAGTATTCCGTATAAAATACCCATGAAAATTATTGAACGTGTTATGGACAACCACTATAATGGGGATGGAACTGTCCATCCTAGAGATCATTTACTGTTTTTGCACGAATTATGTGGGTTATTCAAGTGTGCAGGTATCTCTATGGATGAAGTGAGGAAGAAGCTATTCTCTGTTTCGCTGTCTGGTAAAGCAGCGCATTGGTATAAATTGTTGGAGAATAGGCATTCTCTTGGTTGGGAGGAAATTGCATCTCTCTTTTATTCTAAATTTTATCCTCCGCATGAAGTGCATATTGATAGGAATTATATTTATAACTTTTATCCTCGTGATGGAGAGAGTATTTCTCAAGCGTGGGGGAGATTGAAATCACTAATGCTCAAATGTCCCATTCATGAGCTCCCCCGTAATGTTATTGTTAATAATTTTTATGCGAGGCTTTCAGGACAACACAAGGACTATCTGGACGCGTGTTCGGAGGGATCTTTCACAAGCAAGGAGGTTGAAGCTAGGTGGGACCTCCTCGATCGGATTGAGGACAACGCTGAAGGATGGGAGAACAATGAAGGTAAAGAGTCAGGTATAAATTATGATTATGAATGCATTGAAGCTTTTATGGATACCGATAAATTTCGAAATATGAGTGCTACTTATGGTCTTGACTCTCAAGTTGCTGCGAATCTTTATAAAGCCTTTGCTTCTCATTTTGAATTACCTAAAAATAATTTTGATAAGTATCATGAACCTTTTAAAGAGGCTTGCATGAAGAATGAAATTGTTGTTAATTATTGCAATAAGCATGCTCAAACTCCTAAGAATGCTATCTCCTATAAGCATGTTAATTTTTGTGGAATACATAGACCTTGTGGAATTAATCAAATCAAAGATGAATATTGTATCCATCATGCTAATGAAAAAACTAGAAAGTGGTTTAGGGCTCTAGATGATCTTGGTAAAAAAGTTTGTGCCCTCTATCCTTTTATTTGTGAAGTTTGCCATGAAGTGGGTCATTTTAATTTTCAATGCTCCTCCAGTGATATATTGAACCCAATGAGTGCTGCAAATTTGTATTGTGATGATGAAATTACTCCTAATCAGCATGATGAACTTACTTTATTTTTGGGGTGTGAAGAATTGTCGAGAAAAATCTCTTTGTTACATATGAGTGATCTTGATATTGATGATGTCCTGCATGGGTGTTTTTCTTATTGCATTGATAATAGCCATACAAATACTTACATACAAAATATTTTAGAAGATGACACCTTGCCAAAATATGATAGGACTGCTGTGTGTTTTCAACTAATTAATGAAAAGGAGGGATTCCCCCAAGTTTCTTCTATTGTTTCTGAAAGTAAATCAGGTTATGCGGACAAGCCACCCTTCAAGCCTCTTCCACCTAAAGGAGGGAACGAGGAGAAGGAAGAGAAGAAGAAGAAGGGAACGAAGAAGAAGAAGAAGAAGAAGAAGGGGAATAAAAAGAAAGAGGTAACATCATATCCCCGCGTATATGAGATAACAATAGGTAACCGTAAGTATGTTGCTCCTAATGATTATTGTGATAATGAATCTGAATATGATGATCTTCCTATGCCCTTTACATACATTAGCAATCATGATTTGAATGAGCACACCACTTTTGATATTACAAATCTCTGGGAAATTGATTCTATTTCTTATGATGACACTATGCCTCCGATCTCTAATGATTATTATAAAGAATGCTATGATGTAGGTTCTAATTATCCTTATGAAACTTGTCATAGTCATGATTGGATTACCAAAAACAATTCCCTTAATAGGCAACTTGTTTACCATGTTCAAATTCTTGATAATAATCTTGCTCCAATTACTATTAATGAGAATAACTCTTCTTATGCCAAATTTAATGATACTTCTATGCATATGAACCATGATAAGAATGTTTTAAGTGATGGGTATATTTTGGATTTCATCAATGATGCTACTGAAAGTTATTATGAGAGAGGGAAATATGGTCGTATGCATCTTAATAATATTAAGTTTCCCCTCTTTATGTTGAGAATCTTGAAGTTGCTCGTGTTTTATCCTCTTATGCTTGTCACTTTGTTCTTCATGAATTCATTTGTGTACAAGATTCCTCTTCATAGGAAGCATGTTAGACTTAAATTTGTTTTGAATTTGCCTCTTGAAGCTCTCTTTTGCTTCAAATACTATTTCCCGCGAATGGATTATTAAAACTGCTGAGCCCATCTTAATGGCTATAAAGAAAGAACTTCTTGGGAGATAACCCATGTGTTATTTTGCTACAGTACTTTGTTTTATATTTGTGTCTTGGAAGTTGTTTACTACTGTAGCAACCTCTCCTTATCTTAGTTTTGTGTTTTGTTGTGCCAAGTGAAGCCTCTAATCGAAGGTTGATACTAGATTTGGATTTCTGCACAGAAACAGATTTCTATCTGTCACGAATCTGGGATTTTCTCTCTGTAGAAAAATCAGAAAAATATGCCAATTTACGTGCGTGTTCCTCAGATATGTACGCAACTTTCGTTAGTTTTGAGTTTTCTGATCTGAGCAACGGAAGTATTTATTAGAAATTCGTCTTTACGGACTGTTCTGTTTTGACAGATTCTGCCTTTTATTTCGCATTGCCTCTTTTGCTATGTGGGATGGATTTCTTTGTTCCATTAAACTCCAGTAGCTTTGGGCAATGTCCAGAAGTGTTAAGAATGATTGTGTCACCTCTGAACATGTGAGTTTTTGATTATGTACTAACCCCTCTAATGAAGTTTATGAGAAGTTTGGTGTGAAGGAAGTTTTCAAGGGTCAAGAGAGGAGGATGATATGCTATGATCAAGAAGAGTGAAAGCTCTAAGCTTGGGGATGCCCCGGTGGTTCACCCCTGCATATATCAAGAAGACTCAAGCGTCTAAGCTTGGGGATGCCCAAGGCATCCCCTTCTTCATCGACAAATTATCAGGTTCCTTCTCTTGAAACTATATTTTTATTCGGTCACATCTTATGTGCTTTACTTGGAGCGTCTGTGTGCTTTTGTTTTTATTTTTGTTTGAATAAATTGGATTACATCATGCTTGTGTGGGAGAGAGACACGCTCCGCTGTTGCATATGAACACATGTGTTCTTAGCTCATGATATTCATGGCGAAGTTTCCTCTTCGTTAAATTGTTATATGGTTGGAATTGGAAAATGCTACATGGAGTAATTGCTATAATGTCTTGGGTAATGTGATACTTGGCAATTGTTGTGCTCATGTTTAAGCTCTTGCATCATATACCTTACACTTATTAGTGAAGAAATACATAGAGCTTGTTAAAATTTGGTTTGCATGAGTGGTTTCTCTAGAGTCTAGATATTTTCTAGTAAGATGTTTGAACAACAAGGAAGACGATGTATAGTTTTATAATGCTTGTAATATGTCTTTTATGTGAGTTTTGCTGTACTAGTTCGTGCTTGTGTTTGCTTCAAACAACCTTGCTAGCCTAAACCTTGTATCGAGAGGGAATACTTCTCATGCATCCAAATCCTGAGCCAAACAACACTATGCCATTTGTGTCCACCATACCTACCTACTATGTGGTATTTCCTGCCATTCCAAAGTAAATTGCTTGAGTGCTACCTTTAAACAATTCAAAATTTATCACCTCTGATTTGTGTCAATGTTTTATAGCTCATGAGGAAGTATGTGGTGTTTAGCTTTCAACCTTGTCATTTACTTTTGACGGACTCTCATATGGACTAGTGGCATATCCGCTTATCCAATAATTTTGCAAAAAGAGCTGGCAATGGGATTCCCAGTCCCAAATTAATTAACAAAAATAGACACTCCTCCATGGTATGTGATTGTTGGACGGCACCCGAAGGATTCGGTTAGCCATGGCTTGTGTAAGCAAAGGTTGGGAGGAGTGTCATCATAATAAAACTAAAATAAAAAGGCACTCCTTCATGGTATGAGATTGTTGGCAGGCACCCGAGGATTCGGTTAGCCATGGTTTGTGAAAGAAAGGTTGGAAGGAGTGCCACCCAAAAATAAAATAATTCATGGGAGCCGCTCTTGGAAGTCCGGTTGGCGAGGTAGTTAGTGTACCCATTACCATTCGTTGACAACAACAAACACCTCTCAAAACTTTACTTTTTATGCTCTCTATATGTTTTCAAAACCAAAGCTCTAGCACAAATATAGCAATCGATGCTTTCCTCTTTGAAGGACCATTCTTTTACTTTTATTGTTGAGTCAGTTCACCTATTTCTCTCCACCTCAAGAAGCAAACATTTGTGTGAACTGTGCATTGATTCTTACATACTTGCTTATTGCATTTGTTATATTGCTCTGCATTGACAACTATCTATGAGATATACATGTTACAAGTTGAAAGCAACCGCTGAAACTTAATCTTCCATTGTGTTGCTTCAATACCTTTACTAAGAATTTATTGCTTTATGAGTAACTCTTATGCAAGACTTGTTGATGCTTGTCTCGAAAGTACTATTCATGAAAAGTCTTTGCTATATGATTCAATTGTTTACTCATTGCATTTACATTGTTTCGAATCACTGCATTCATCTCATATGCTTTACAATGGTATGATTAAGATTATGTTGGTAGCATGTCACCTCAGAAATTATCTTTTATCGTTTACCTACTCGAGGACGAGTAGGAACTAAGCTTGGGGATGCTGATACGTCTCCAACGTATCTATAATTTCCGATGTTCCATGCTTGTTTTATGACAATACCAACATGTTTTGTTCACACTTTATATCATTTTTATGCGTTTTCCGGAACTAACCTATTGACGAGATGCCGAGAGGCCGATTGCTGTTTTCTGCTGTTTTTGGTTCCGTAAAGGCTGTTCGGGCAATATTCTCGGAATTGGACGAAATCAACGCCAAACCTCCTATTTTTCCCGGAAGGCTCGAACACCGAAGGAGAGTCGGAGGAGTGCCGAGGGGGCCCCACACCCTAGGGTGGCGCGGCCCAAGGGGGGCGCGCCCCTATGGTGTGGCCAGCCCAGGCCCCCTCCGACTCCGATTCTTCGCCTATTTAAGTCGTCGTGACCTAAAACCTCGACACCAATTGACGAAACTCCAGAAAGACTCCAGGGGCGCCGCCGCCATCGCGAAACTCCAATTCGGGGGACAGAACTCTCTGTTCCGGCACCCTGCCGGACGGGGAATTGCCCCCGGAGCCATCTCCACCGCCGTCTTCACCGCCATCTTCACCGCCATCGCTGCCCCCATGATGAGGAGGGAGTAATTCACCCCTGAGGCTGAGGGCTTCGCTGTAGCTATGTGGTTCATCTCTCTCCCATGTACCTCAATACAATAATCTCATGAGCTGCTTTACATGATTGAGATTCATATGAGTTTTGTATCACAATTTATCTATGTGCTGCTCTAGTGATGTTATTAAAGTAGTTCTATTCCTCCTGCACGTGTGTAAAGGTGACTAGTGTGTGCACCGTGTGGTTCTTGTCGTAGGCTATGATCATGATCTCTTGTAGATTGTGGAGTTAATTATTACTATGATGGTATTGATGTGATCTATTCCTCCTACATATGCATGAAGGTGAAAGTGTGCATGCTATGTTAGTACTTGGTTTAGTCCTTTGATCTATCTTACACTATAAGGTTACCAAATATGAACAAATTGTGGAGCTTGTTAACTCCGGCATTGAGGGTTCGTGTAATCCTACGCAATGCGTTCATCATCCAACAAAAGTGTAGAGTATGCATTTATCTATTCTGTTATGTGATCAATGTTGAGAGTGTCCACTAGTGAAAGTGTAATCCCTAGGCCTTGTTCCTAAATACTGCTGAGTTACTACTGCTTGTTTACTGTTTTACTGTGTTACTACTGCTGCAATACTACCACCATCAACTACACACCATCAAGCTATTTTCTGGCACCGTTGCTACTGCTCATACATATTCATACCACCTGTATTTCACTATCTCTTCGCCGAACTAGTGCACCTATTAGGTGTGTTGGGGACACAAGAGACTTCTTGCTTTGTGGTTGCAGGGTTGCATGAGAGGGATATCTTTGACCTCTTCCTCCCTGAGTTCGATAAACCTTGGGTATCCACTTAAGGGAAAACTTGCTGCTGTTCTACAAACCTCTGCTCTTGGAGGCCCAACACTGTCTACAGGAAAGGAAGGGGGAGCGTAGACATCAGGCATCCCCAAGCTTAGACGCTTGAGTCTTCTTGATATATGCAGGGGTGAACCACCGGGGCATCCCCAAGCTTAGAGCTTTCACTCTCCTTGATCATGTTGCATCATACTCCTCTCTTGATCCTTGAAAACTTCCTCCACACCAAACTCGAAACAACTCATTAGAGGGTTAGTGCACATTATAAATTGGCATATTCAGAGGTGACACAATCATTCTTAACACTTCTGGACATTGCATAATGCTACTGGACATTAGTGGATCAAAGAAATTCATCCAACATAGCGAAAGAGGCAATGCGAAATAAAAGGCAGAATCTGTCAAAACAGAACAGTTCGTATTGACGAATTTTAAAATGGCACCAGACTTGCTCAAATGAAAATGCTCAAATTGAATGAAAGTGGCGTACATATCTGAGGATCATGCACGTAAATTGGCTTAATTTTCTGAGTTACCTACAGGGAGGTGGACCCAGATTCGTGACAGCAAAGAAATCTGGAACTGTGCAGTAATCCAAATCTAGTACTTACTTTTCTATCAACGGCTTAACTTGGCACAACAAAACACAAAACTAAGATAAGGAGAGGTTGCTACAGTAGTAAACAACTTCCAAGACACAAAATAAAAACAAAGTACTGTAGGTAAAAACATGGGTTGTCTCCCAAGAAGTTCTTTCTTTATAGCCATTAAGATGGGCTCAGCAGTTTTGATGATGCACTCGCAAGAAATGGTATTTGAAGCAAAAGAGAGCATCAAGAGGCAAATTCAAAACACATTTAAGTCTAACATGCTTCCTATGCATAGGAATCTTGTAAATAAACAAGTTCATGAAGAGCAAAGTGACAAGCATAGGAAGATAAAACAAGTGTAGCTTCAAAAATTTCAGCACATAGAGAGGTGTTTTAGTAACATGAAAATTTCTACAACCATATTTTCCTCTCTCATAATAACTTTCAGTAGCATCATGAGCAAACTCAACAATATAGCTATCACATAAAGCATTCTTATCATGAGTCTCATGCATAAAATAATTACTACTCCCAACATAAGCATAGTCATTCTTATTAATTGTAGTGGGAGCAAATTCAACAAAGTAGCTATCATTATTATTCTCATCACCATAATCATCAAATGTAGGAGGCATAGTATAATCATAATAAACTTTATCCTCAATAGTAGGTGGCACCAAAATACCACTATCATCATAAATGGGAGGCAAAGTGTCATCAAAGTAAATTTTCTCCTCCATGCTTGGGGGACTAAAAAGTTCATGCTCATCAGAGCCAGCTTCCCCAAGCTTAGAATTTTCCATAGCATTAGCAACAATGGTGTTCAAAGAATTCATAGTAATAACATTCCCATTAGCATGCATATAAAGTTCCATGGGTTTTTTAATTCTCTCTTCAAACACATCATGTCCTAATTCAAGATAAAGTTCATAAAGATCTCTCATATTTTTGTTGTTTTCCATTATGCTTAACTAGTGAAATAAAAACATGCATGATATTAAGTAAAGTAACACAAGTAACTAATTTTTTTGTGTTTTTAATATGGCAAACAAGACAGCAAATAAAGTAAAGCTAGCAACTAATTTTTTTTGTATTTTGATTTAGTGCAGCAAACAAAGTAGTAAATAAAACTAAGCAAGACAAAAACAAAGTAAAGAGATTGAGAAGTGGAGACTTCCCTTGCAGCGTGTCTTGATCTCCCGACAACGAGCGCCTTAAAATATGCTTGATGGCGTGTATTTCACACGTTCGTTGGGCAACCCCAAGAGGAAGGTATGATGCGCACAGCAGCAAGTTTTCCCTCAGAAAGAAACCAAGGTTTATCGAACCAGGAGGAGCCAAGAAGCACGTTGATGGTTGATGGCGGCGGGATGTAGTGCGGCGCAACACCAGAGATTCCGGCGCCAACGTGGAACCTGCACAACACAACCAAAGTACTTTGCCCCAACGAAACAGTGAGGTTGTCAATCTCACCGGCTTGCTGTAACAAAGGATTAACCGTATTGTGTGGAAGATGATTGTTTGCAGAAAACAGTAGAACAGTATTGCAGTAGATTGTATTTCAGTAAAGAGAATTGGACCGGGGTCCACAGTTCACTAGAGGTGTCTCTCCCATAAGACGAACAGCATGTTGGGTGAACAAATTACAGTTGGGCAATTGACAAATAAAGAGAGCATGACCATGCACATACATATCATGATGAGTATAGTGAGATTTAATTGGGCATTACGACAAAGTACATAGACCGCCATCCAACTGCATCTATGCCTAAAAAGTCCACCTTCATGTTATCATCCGAACCCCCTCCAGTATTAAGTTGCAAAGCAACAGACAATTGCATTAAGTATGGTGCGTAATGTAATCAACAACTACATCCTTAGACATAGCATCAATGTTTTATCCCTAGTGGCAACAGCACAACACAACCTTAGAACTTTCTCACATGTCCCGGTGTCAATGCAGGCATGAACCCACTATCGAGCATAAGTACTCCCTCTTGGAGTTACAAGCATCTACTTGGCCAGAGCATCTACTAGTAACGGAAAGCATGCAAGATCATAAACAACACATAAGCATAGCTTTGATAATCAACATAACAAGTATTCTCTATTCATCGGATCCCAACAAACGCAACATATAGAATTACAGATATATGATCTTGATCATGTTAGGCAGCTCACAAGATCCGACAATGATAGCACAATGGGGAGAAGACAACCATCTAGCTACTGCTATGGACCCATAGTCCAGGGGTAGACTACTCACACATCACACCGGAGGCGACCATGGCGGCGTAGAGTCCTCCGGGAGATGATTCCCCTCTCCGGCAGGGTGCCGGAGGCGATCTCCTGGATCCCCCGAGATGGGATCGGCGGCGGCGGCGTCTCCGGGAAGGTTTTCCGTATCGTGGTTCTCGCATGCGGGTTTTCGTCACGGAGACTTTTTATAGGCGAAAGGGCAGGTCAAGAGGCGGCACGGGGGCCCCACACCACAGGGCCGCGCGGCCAAGGGGGGGGGCCGCGCCGCCCTATAGTGTGGCCCCTCCGTGGCCCCTCTTCGTCTCTCCTTCGGACTTCTGGAAGCTTCGTGAGAAAATAGGCCCCTGGGCTTTGATTTCGTCCAATTCCGAGAATATTTCCTTACTAGGATTTCTGAAACCAAAAACAGCAGAAAACAAAGAATCGGCACTTCGGCATCTTGTTAATAGGTTAGTTCCAGAAAATGCACGAATATGATATAAAGTGTGCATAAAACATGTAGATAACATCAATAATGTGGCATGGAACATAAGAAATTATCGATACGTCGGAGACGTATCAGTTGTATACACATGTCGCTGTCCGGAACCCGAGGCCCCGAAGTGACAGAAATCGGGACAACCGGAGGGGAAGGCGGTGATGTGAGGATCACATGTGTTCACGGAGTGTTAATGCTTTGCTCCGGTACTTTATTAAAAGGAGTACCTTAATATCCAGTAGATTCCCTAGAGGCCCGGCTGCCACCGGCTGGTAGGACAAAAGATGTTGTGCAAGTTTCTCATTGCGAGCACGTACGACTATATACAGAACACATGCCTATGGATTGCTTAGTACTTGGACACCGTTTTATTATTATCTGCAAATGCCCTCCTTTGATTGTTACATGAGTTTCTCTCATCCATGCAACGCCCGTCATCCATCCCTGTGCCTACAGTATTTTAATCCTGCTGTTTACTATAATCACTACTGCTGTCTTTGTTACTCTGCTGCTGATATTTCACTACTGCTACTGCTATAAACTGTTACTACTGATAAATTCTTGCGAGCAAGTCTGTTTCCAGGTGCAGCTGAATTGACAACTCCGCTGTTAAGGCTTTCAAGTATTCTTTGTCCCCCTTGTGTCGAATCAATAAATTGGGTTTTACTTCCCGCGAAGACTGTTGCGATCCCCTATACTTGTGGGTCATCAGGCCACCCTGAGTCGACAACCAGGAACCTCAGGAGATAGTCACAGAGAAGCCCGTGCAAGAAATAGATCGTGATTGGAAAATGTGCCTGATCATGAACGAGAGAACTTGATCCCAAACCTTGACATGTCATTTATGTCGATATACACGAGAGGGCACATCGTCCCAAAAACACCGGAAGCAGGATATATGGCGACACATGCCTTCATATTGGCATCTAAACCACCTCCGGGAGATCCTAGGGAAGCAATAGCAGGTTCGAGTACACCGCAACCCAAAATTGATCGACGAAGAAATAGTCCAAGGCAAAATAGTCCTCGACCCACTACGGTGGCAGCGCGAGACCCTCCACGAGAAGGTGGTGCGAGAAACACGGTGACGCAAGCGCGAGTCGACAGAGCACGACATGAGAGGGACCGGGAAAACAGAACACGAGAGCGTCGGCATTCATCGGAACTTAGTGAGGAGGACTTATGCGGGCTCCCTTGCTTCACCCGACGAGTTCGCAAAACTAAAGTACCTTCCAGCTTCAAGTTACCCGACAGCTACAAAAAATTCGATGGATTTCAAGATCCTGAGGATTGGCTAGTGGACTACTTGGAGACACTGAAGCTATGGGCGGAACCAAGGCAACGGCCATGCAGAGCATTCAGGTCCACCTCAGCGGAGCCGTAAGATCTTGGATGAAGAAGCTACCGGAAGGATCCATCGACAGCTGGGAAAATTTCGAGGATTTGTTCGTGAGAAATTTTCGTTCCACGTGCAAGAAACCTGCGTCAATAGATCAGCTAAGGACATGCATGCAGAAGTCGGACGAATCAATGAGGATGTACATCCAGAGGTGGAGCATTATAAAAAACTCGGCTGAGAGCGTGTTAGATGAAAGAGCAATAGACGTGTTTATCGCAGGAATCCGAAGAAGAGATCTGATCGAGGAATTGGGAAGGTCCAACCCAAGAACAATAGCTGACCTCATGGAGATAGCGAATCGTTGGGCTGACGGAGAAGATGATGTTCATAACAAACGGCAGAGGTCACCCGAGGAAGATCGTAACAGGAATAACAATCAAAATAGGCGACGTTTTTGACCCTTCACAGATTATGATGGTCCCAGCCAAGTGGCGGCTGGCTTCCAAGGAAATAGTGGATGAAATCATTGGGATGATTACCAATGGAATAATGATCAGCGCAATGATCATAGAGATGCACCGAGTTCCAGCAGGCAAAATAACCGGTCTAGGTTCCCAAGGCCATACAACATGTCACCCGAAGATTTGTTGAACGGGCCATGCCAGATGCATTTCTACCTTGACAATGAGGGAAAGGAGACAGTCGGGTCATCCCCAGAAGGACCGCCTAACTTTTTAAGCTCTGAGAAGATACGTGGAAAACACCAACACGCAAGCAGCAAACAGGGGGTACGTGCAGGAGCCAAGAAGTGAAATTCACCTGCCACCACGACCCGCAATTACCGGCACAAATCAACATCAGTTGCAACTTGTGGCACCTCCGAGCAATGACGATGACTTCATAAACACAACGGGAGCAGTGTCGATGATATAAAAAGGCAGACCCTCAAATAAAGCGCAGAAGTTAATTTCGCGACAGGTGTTTATGGCAGAAAAGTCGCCTCCACCAACCATTGAGTGCCTCAATTGGTCAGGACAAGCCATAGGATTCACCCAAGAGGACCACCCACCTCAAGTTCCATGACTAGGACAGTCAGCTATGATCTTGCCAGCGGTGATTGCAGGTTTTGATGTCTCCCGCATATTCATAGATGGAGGAAGCAGTTTAAATCTCATATGCGTGGATACGCTGCGGAAGATGAACATCTCTCTAGCAAATTTGACACCAACAGATACACGTTTTCATGGCATCACACCTGAGAAGCCAAATTATCCTCTAGGAAAGATCCTACTCGACGTACAGTTTAGAACACGATAAAACTTCTGGAAGGAAAAGTGTGAGTTCAAAGTTATCGATTGGCCATCACAATATCATGCTATCCTAGGATGACCCTACGCTAGATTCATGGTTGTGACGCGTTATACATACCTGCTATGGAGGATCCCCGGACCCAATGGCCCAATCACAGTCAAAGGAAGTTTCGCTCTGGCAGATAAGTGTGACAAGGATTTTCGTAAGCTCTCTGAAACCTTCGGGATGCAGGCTGAGTACGAAGCATCCAAGCTCACAAACAACTACGACGTGTTACCTGACGGAGGTAGATCCTTGCAAGAGCAAGCTTTCGGCACCTCCAAGAACTCTAAGGAAGTGAAGATCCACCGACATATCCAAAAAAGATGACATCTATCGCGTCCAACTTGGACATCACATAGGAAAGCGTGCTCCTCGAGTTCCTCCGTGAGCGCTGGGAAATCTTTGATGGTGTCCATCTGACATGCCAGGAGTACCCAGGGAACTTGCCGAGCAGCCTCTCAATCTAGATCCAAGGGCTAGACCAATTCGATTACTTTTGCGGCGATTCTCCGAGCCAAACCACAAAGTCATGCTATCTGAGATTCATCGGTTCAAAGAAGCGGGTTTCATCAAGGAGCTGCACACTGAGTGCACGTGGGTCGCTAACCCAGTGCTGGTCCCAAAGAAAAACACTAAACTCCTTCGCATGTGCGCGATTTCACGTGTCTCAGCAAACATTGTCCAAAACATCACTTTCCCCTCCCGAGGATCGCCAAATTATCGATTCAACGGTAGGTTGCGAACGTCTTTCCTTCCTCGACGCGTATTCTGGTTACAATCGGATCCGCTAGAAAGAAGAAGATGAAGTCAAAATAGCTTTCATAACCCCTTATGGTGTGTTCTGCTATTGCCCTTCAGGTTGAAAAAATGCGGGAGCCACGTATTAGCGGATGATGCAGAAGTGCTTGGCCACGCATATTGGAAAAAACGTTCAAGTGTACTTCGACGACGTCGTCATAACAACAAAGCAAGGATCATCCCTGATCGATGATCTCAAGAAAACATTCGACAACCTCGACAAGTTTCGCCTCGAGCTGAACCCGACAAAATGTTCATTTGGTGTTCCTGTGGGAGAACTCCCCGGATACTTAGTGTCCGCCAGGGGAATCGAGGCCAACCCCAAGAAAATACATGCTATCTTGACTATGAGAAAACCAACCAAGCTCAAGGAGATACAGCAACTAACTGGACGTGTCGCAAATTTGAGCAGATTCGCCACCAGGCTGGGAGAAAAAGCGTTGCCCTTTTACGCGCTAATCAAGCAAGGGGAAAAATCGAGTGGAATGAGGAAGCAGACAGATCATTCGAGCATCTAAAGTGAACTATCTCGACACCACCAGCTGGTGGCACCACAAGAAAAAGAACCGCTACTGTTATATATTGTGGCCACACCTCAGGTGGTCAGTGCAATCCTCGTGGTAAAACGATAAGAAGAAGGGAAGATTCATGGGGTTCAACGGCCAATATATTTCCTTAGGAAAGTTTTATCACCATCCAAACAGCGATACCCGCAATATCAGAAGCTAGCTTATGGGGTTTTCATATCAGCACGGAAGTTAAGATACTATTTTTCGGCAAACCCGATCATAATGGTCAATGAGGCTCTTCTATCGAATATATTGAACAACCCAGAAGCTACATAATGTGTCTCCCTTTAGGGAATCTTACCCCATTAATCAACGTTAAAATAATGCTCGTGACTTTGGATGCCTCGTTCAGGAGCTGTTGGCCTGTTCATTCATATGTAGCCTTTCTCCCGGTCGTCCATTCAAGTTACTTCCGAAAGTGCAAAGCGAAAGATGAACATCTCAGATTCAGAAAATTGAAGTCCTCCTAGAGAAAGCAAAAACTATAAAGACCGAGCTTGAATAGTATGATAGCACCCGAGAAAGGCAGAAACAACCCATTCCCCTCCATATCCTCCAATTGTGGTCGAGCATAATCATCAGGTTACTAGCCCTCAAAAAAAATCATCACGTTACAAAGGAACCTAACGATCACATTGCAAACGAACCTGGTCACATGTCCATATATCAGATTGTACATGAACCAGGTCATGAAATTGTACACTTGAATGATATATGTCATATGCATTAATTTCCATCTCTTTTACATCAATATTTATTACAAATAGTTTGATCGAGTGTCCGACTCTGCCAGAGCTTAGGCTCATTTGAGCAATGCCTACATACAGAATAATCTAAGGGAAAAATAACCAATCGTATTGATCCCTAACAAAGACAAACCACATAAGCAGATGCGAGTACCGTCCAAGAGCACAAACACCTGTAGTAATAGTCTTTAGCTCTTTTATGCAAGTCTAGTTGTAAAATTAACGTCCACCACCGCCAGCACCACCACCAGCTCCTGTCCCACCTCCGGCTCCTGCACCTAGCCCAACACCAATACCCACACCAATACCAATACCAATACCGCCGCCTCCACCTCCGCCGAGGCCAACTCCCTTTCCGAGCCCACCACCATGCCCAAGTCCTCCTCCGACGCCACCACCTAACCCGTTGCCGGATCCACCACCACCACCGAGCCCCCCTCCACCTCCTCCACCAAGACCACCACCACCACCTCCCATGCCACCACCAAGACCAGCACCATGACCTAGGCCTCCTCCCGCACCACTACCAAATCCACCACCGGCACCACCTCCCATCCCACCTCCTCCACCGCCGCCCATGCCACCACCCCCACCACCACCAAGGCCACCGCCTCCACCAGCTCCACCTCCCATGCCACCACCTGCTCCAAAACCTCCACCTTGGCCTCCACCGCCTCCAAGCCCACCTCCGCCACCACCTCCCATGCCACCACCTCCACCACCACCAAGGCCACCGCCTCCACCAGATCCACCTCCCATGCCGCCACCCGCTCCAAAACCTCCACCTTGGCCTCCACCGCCTCCAAGCCCACCTCCTCCACCACCTCCCATGCCTCCACCTCCACCACCACCAAGGCCACCGCCTCCACCAGCTCCACCTCCCATGCCGCCACCCGCTCCAAAACCTCCACCTTGGCCTCCACCGCCTCCAAGCCCACCACCTCCACCACCACCACCAAGACCTCCTCCTCCGCCGGCTCCACTACCGACACCTCCGCCGGCTCCAAACCCACCACCTTTACCATCTCCACCACCAATCCCGCTGCCACCTCCACCCCCAAAGCCACCACCACCTCCGCCACCAAGACCACCTCCACCTCCAACTCCACCACCAAATCCACCACCTTTACCTCCTCCCCCTCCAATTCCTCTGCCACCTCCTAAACCACCACCTCCCCCACCGCCAACACCACCACCTCCACCAAGTCCGCCACCACCGCCGACTCCACCACCTCCACCAAGACCGCCACCACCTCCACCAAGACCGCCGCCTCCTCCTAAACCACCACCTCCACCAAGGCCACCCCCGCCGCCAACTCCACCGCCTCCACCAAGACCACCACCTCCTCCACCACCAATCCCACCACCTCCACCAAGGCCACCACCGCCTCCACCCCCAAAGCCTCCACCGCCACCACGGCACCTACCAAAGCGACAATCACGGCCGAACGGCCCACGGCCAAATTTAGGTCCACGGCCATAGCCCCTCGGCCCATGACCGTAGCCCGGGCCACGACCAAACCCTCCACGCCCATATGGTGGCTCATCATCGTCGAAGTCAGCATGAACCAAGCATATCAAGCAGAGGAAGGCGACGAGGATAACACAAAGAGGCCTCTTGAGGCGGACAGCCATTGCCGTCCGGGACGAATGCTGGGTGCAATCAGCAACACTAGCTAATGAAGAAATGATCAGAACATGGGCGCCTTGTCTCTCACCACTGTAATGAACTTCTTGTTTGGGTGCTGGTTTGGTGGTCTGGTTTGCACTGGGAGGAGGAAGCCTTGTGTGTGTGTTTATATAGGCAGCTGGTGGAGCTGAAGGGAGAACGATGCGATGGAATGAAGTCTACTCTTAATTGGTTGTGGGTTGCCGCGTGGGGGGCAGGTGAGAAGTAAGGAGAGCATTAAGTGATCAATGGTGTTCTTGCACCATTGTTCCCCGCTGACTGCTACAGCGCATGTGCGAGTAATTGCTTAGAACAGTAGAGTGTGCAGTAGCAGCTTAAAACTAGCTTGGAGTATCAGAGAGCTACTAAGTACGTAGTATTAGAGAACTAAGTACGTCAGTAGCAGCTTAAAACTAGCTGGCTAGGAGTATTAGAGAGCTGAGTATTTTCTGTCAGCATTATAGTATTTCACTCAGATGCATTATCAGTCACGCTCACGTTTTGCAATTGCAAGTAATGCTGCGAACGCTCGCCACACATTCAAACATTGATGGTTGGCATCTCGATCTTGAATTGACAAAGTCTAACGACAAGCATGAATGGATGCGGTTGATGGAACGAGACGATACCGTGGGTCAGCCGCTGCCTTGTGTCAGATCATTTAGCCGGTAGATGGTCGACAAATGCATTTATGCGCCCGATCATTGGCTCATTGCATTCGATCTCATGTCGATCGGCGTCGGTCGATTCACGATTGCATGCGTTGGCTACTGGTCGGTAGCAGCTTGAGTTAATTCGTTACGGCTGAACTGAAGGCTTCCATCTACCGGCTTGACCTACTAGGAGTTTAGGAGTAGTATTGTGCCTTTGACAGAGGCACGTCGCAAAGAGGACTTTCTGTAGTATCTGCCATTCCCATCGTTGATTCAGGGAGAGCTCTCATAGTCTCATACCAGAATGCGGTATTGCGGTCAACGAGGTTGACTTTTGCAGTGGATGCGATAGTTAGCTGCTAGGCATGGGTCGAGCTAAGCAATCCTGTATGAGAATAGTATCATCTCATACTCAAGTCATCTGATTTTGGCTATGATTTACACTTCAATAATACTGTACCTACGGACAGCTTCTTAAGTAAAGGATGTTACCCGTAGACGTGTGAATCCCACGTTGCTGCAGACTGCAGAGAATCCATTTTTTATGTCACACTTACACCTTTTTAAAGATTCTAAATAAAATTGTAAACCTAGATTATGCTGCATCTTGTATATCTATGAAGTTTCATTAAAAAATATGACAATATGTGACCTGCAAAAAAGAACAAATCATGTCTAAATAATATAGGACACTATTCATTTATGTGTTCTCGATCTTTTTTGCACATGTTACCTATGGTTATATTTTGACACAATTTTTTACAGATACACAACATATAACATAAACAATGTCCATGATTTATTTCACATTTTTTTTAAAATTTTGAAATGTGACATCTAATAGTAGTTAAACAATGACAAACAAGTGGACGCATTACAATTTTTTAGGTATGGGTCTTCAGATCTTGCTTCGCCAGATCAATTTTGGATCTTTCTCATGGTTGCCGCGAGGAGATTTATCCTCGTAGTTTTTGTCCCGGCTGCTACGTCCTCGACAAGGGTGACTCGTACTCTTGGCTCTCCATCGATGTCGACAAGGCTAGTCGGTTGTTATTCCCTGACATGTTGGTGTTGGTACTCTTGCCGATATTGAATGACTGTTTTAATGGTTGCGCACGTGCACGCAGCTTTGGCATTGCAGCTCAAATTAAAATTATAGGAGAACCTTCGTCGGTATTGACAGGTCTATGGTTCGTTATCTATTTTTGGCTGCCTTCAGAAGAGTACAAAATTATGTTCTAGAAGAAGAAAGAATTTGAAGACCTCAAAAATTTGTTGGTATCTTTTAGACTTTATTTTGTAATCGTTGGAGTCAGCTCGTGTATCTCTACCATGTACTATTTGCTACTATGAATATATGTGGTATTGATTGTCAAAAAAAACATGCATGTGATGACGTCTACATTTAATTCTATGTGGGAAAAATAAAAAAAATCCATATATCTTAACCGTGTATTGAAATTACGATCCACTTTTACCATTGGTACTCTTGCGATGAGCTATTTAGAACTAGATTAAGTTTAGATAAAAAAAATCTTCAAAAAAGCAACTCTAGTGTTATGGCAAAGCATCTTAATACAAAGAGTTTTTTACACTATATTTTTATAGTTTGTAGCCAACTTAGCTTATAAGATACTCATTTGCCAGCAACTTCTTAGTACTGAGACACGTAACTATGCACTACTATTTGCCTACATATTTTCTAATATCATTGGCAACTTGGTTTCTGAGATCAACATCGATCTTATTAATAGCACTGGAAATACAATTTAATAACAATTACTCTGCAACTCAAGCACAAACAGTCGACAAATTCACAAGAGTGATACTATCTGACTTAGTACTATTGGTAAATCAACTCTAGTGTTGTGGCAACACAACTTAGTTTCCGAGATACTCAACTTAGGAACAACAGTCGGCAACTTCATAATATCGTAGAAGAACAACGATCGGCAACATACATCAACGATATGCAATTTCATGAAAACATGTGCAACAGTGGTATGAAAGTGCGGGTGGCAACACAGGTGAAGTTCAGAGTACTTTTCAGGGTGAAAACTCAAGATCTGGCCTTAACTGGTTGTGCCTGACAATGACCTTGTTGGAGGAATTGTTTTGAGAGCGGAGACTATCTTCAGGGTGAAAACCTAAGATCTTTGATCGAGCGACGACGGCGCTGGTGCACTGTTTCCTTCTTGGAGGCGTCGCTTTTGGAGAGTCCGTATTTCAGATGTTGTCTAGGGGGTGGATGTATTATTGTTGCTAGGCCTGGGATACTATAGCGGGACTTTTCTTTCTTAGTTTTCTTTTATCTTTTTTAGCTATATGCATCCGTACTGCCATTAAGGTGTTTCGTTGTTGCAGATGCTGAGTGTAATTGGTATCTTTTGATATTAATATATTCCCTTTATCGAAAAATGAAAACATGATGCATGTTCAAAAAAAGAAACAATGTCTAGAAGGAATTAGACACTATCGATACAGTAGAAGCGGGACATGGCGTGACAATTCTAGAAATTTGTCCGTGACAGGGATCGAACTCTGGTCATTGGAGCGCGCCTCTGCGACCCCAACCACTAGGGTATGCCCACATCGTCAACATGTGCAAGTTCACAATCTATCCCTGAAATGGGTTACATTTGGTGCATGCTATATAAACCTGTTGCGCTCCTATGATGAGTTTTTTTTATAAAGGGCACTTCTATATCTATACCTAATAATAAAGAAAATAAGGCTTCTTGTTCGTCCGTTTTTTGTTGCCCCCAGAAGTTGATGAAATTACTTCCCCTGCCACCGGCAAGTGGAAAAACGGTTCGGCTATTATTTTTCTTCCGTTCCGTCCAAGCCCGGACGAGCATTGAGATCCCCTTTTCATGGCGGACACATCTCCAAGCAACGCAGCCCCCGCCCGCCTCGCGCCTACCCGTCGCGCGGCCAGCAACGGCGAGCCACGACAGCTCTCTTTTACCCGCGCGGTCGGAGCCGCTTTTGCCATTCCCTTCACTGTCGGCGGCCATGCCCGTCCCCTGCATCCGCCTCCTGCGATGACCCTGAGCTCCCGCTGACTTGGGATCCCGTTGCCGCCGCGTTCCCCCGGCGTCAGCCATCCCCCAGCTACATGAGCGGCGATATTTCCGTGTAGAACTAAACTAAAGAGAAGGAATAATTTGATTCGTACCACACAGGAGACAAGGATACGAAACCTTATAAAGAAACCGCCCCCCCCCCCCCCCTCCCGTCCTCCTCCTAAGCCGCTGCAGAGGAAAAGCCACGCCTCTCTCTTCCTTGGTCTGCTGCCCTCATCCTCTCGTCCGGCGAGGCATGGACCCGCAGGCCTCTCCTCCTCTATCCACTCTCTCGAGGCTCTCTGCCACAGCGGGCGCTCGGGATCTGAAGAAAGAAAGGGAGGGACAGTCTGGGCCAAAAAACATCGTCACTACAGCTCCGGCTCGGCGGCTACGCTTGCAGAAGGCAAATAATTGCACGCAAACCGCGGGGCGACCATCTGTTTGTCCAATTTGTAGGTGCCGCCGTACCTAGCAGGCACTGTCATCTCCATGGAATGGTTCTGCTCCCCCTGATGGTGCTCCTGCTACTACTCCGGCCTGATTTCGTGCTTCAATTCGTCCCTTTCACTCCTCAACGATGAGGCACTGCTGGTTCCAGATCCAAGAAAATAATGCTGGTGAGGAGATGCATGGATATTTCTTCAGAGTTGCTACACGATTCTGTTGGATGCACACTATGTGAACGTTTTGCACGGATTCTTCAGGTCGAATGGTTCTTGGAGTTTTCTTGCAGTTACCCAAATAATATTCAAGATGCGACCATTACCGGTGCGAAAATAAAGTTATCTTTCTCTCAACCGTGTTCTTGATGTAACAGGCAGTGCTGCAGAACAGCAAAACGAGTTCCGCGACGCGACCCGATGCTTCGCGCGCGGGATTAAGATGTTAACCGGGCGCCCATCGGCAGCATTTCGGCACCACATTCTAACACACACATGATGGCCAGAAGTTGAGGTTCTTCTGAACTTTCCCAACTCAACTTCGTACTAGCTGGACAGGCTCAGTACGTACTAGCTTGCCGCATGTCGCAAACCGGTACTTGCTAGCCGCATGATCGAACTCAGTATTAGCTGTCGCTGATGTATTTGTGTTAATGCTTGCAAGTGAGCGATATGACATTTGACCGGCTCATGCTTGATTTTGTTGTTAATGCAGGAATGTCATTCCTATTTGTACACATCCGTATTAGCTTCAAAACATATATAGGTGCATGTTTATTGTATGCTAGCTCTTGCTTTATCGCACATATTAGCATTTTAATCGGGTGGTACCATATTTCTCTTATAACAGGCGTCTGTATTTCGAGAAACTTGCCCTGGCATTTATGATTTATGGTAAATTTCGAGCACTGAGGTATTGTGTCAATTATCGTGTGAAGAAGACATTTTTAGACAAGTGCAATTTATGTCATTTATGTGTTACGCATGTAGTG
Source organism: Lolium perenne (assembly GCF_019359855.2). NCBI lineage: Eukaryota > Viridiplantae > Streptophyta > Magnoliopsida > Poales > Poaceae > Lolium > Lolium perenne. Next base: position 97,617,920 of record NC_067245.2, read on the forward strand.
ATGGCTAGATAGACCAACCAAAATTATATTAATTTCTTATAATCCCGAGAAAGGAATAAGTATGTTATGGATTCATCCTCACTCAACCAAGGCCTGACGAAGATGAAATATAAGAAAAAGGGAGAGTAGTGTGCAAGTGGTCACGCACATGTACCCCGTGGCCTTCGACATGCCGATCTGACAGTGGTGTCATGCTGACCGTAGAGGGAGTCGTGAAGCTGGCTAATTTTTGCAACACGCTATGATTGTATAATTGAAATAGTGTTTTCTCTCCCGGTGCAACGCACGGGCACATTTCCTAGTTATTACTTATAGAGAAACAATTACACCCGATCTCTTCATAGCTAAGATGAACACAACCGTTCAAAAAGTCTCAAAAGTCTGGAGTGCTAAAAAAGGCGAATTGCATATCAGACATGAGCAAATGTAAAATGCTTAAGGTGAAGGCGGAGGCTCAATCCGTAGATTATGCTGCCACCCATGCAGAAAAAAGTATCCCTCGCCGTGTCCTCCAACCGTGTACATACCTCCGTAAATAGGTCGCGGTTCTCCACCTTCTGCAGCGCAGACCACGAACGGAGAGTAGCGGTACATCTGTAGATAACCTGCAAGAGAGAACAATTCTTGTCATTAAAAACTTTGTCATTTCTACACAGTCATAGCGATCATATAATAGCAAGCGCTCCCACCCTAATAAACGTTCTAAATCTGTGATCGATACCATGAAACCAATTACCAAAGATATTGGCCACACTAGTCGGGGGATACAGATCAGAAGCTACTTGGATGCATGACCATATAGACCTGGCAAAGCGGCATTGGAAGAACAAGTGTTTAAGTGTCTCGTTGTGTTGACAAAAAACATGCTGCGTGCTCCCATGCCAATTGCGTTTCGCAAGATTATCTTTGGTTAGGATTACTCCTCGACGCAAATACCACCCAATTTTTTTAATTTTGAGCGGTATTTTCATCTTCCAAATCTTCTTATTTTTATCAACTGGTATTTCCGGTTGGATAATGACATTGTACAAAGAACTTACAGAGAATTTTCCATTGGAATGTAAGTTCCAACGAAATTTATCATGCCCTTCAGACAACTGAATAGATTCCAAACGTAACAGTAAGGCATTCCATACGAGAAGCCTCGGACCGATTAAATCTCGTCTAAACGTCACTTGTCGGGGGTGAGGGGTATCACTTTTGTGATGAACAATTCTATACAACGCTGGATATTGTTCAGGGAGAGGCCTATTACCTAGCCATGTATCCTCCTAGAACCGTATCTACGATTCATCCTTAATATTGAAAGTACCATATCTAAAGAAAAATTTCTTCGTTGCCATTAGACCAGATCAAAAATGCGAGTCTCCCGATTTCCGAAGGATCTGGGATAACGCTTTGGTGCCTATGTACTTTCTTCTAACCATGGTCTGCCATACGCCATCTTCGGTTAGTAGCTTATAAAGCCACTTACCTAATAAGGCTGAGTTTTTGACTTCAAGATCGTGAACTCCTAGCCCACCCATATCTTTAGGACGGCATACGACAGACCACTTGACCAGTCAATATTTCTTTTTTTCACTATCGCCTTGCCCAAAGAATCTCGATCTATAATAATCGAGCTTGTGTAATACACCTTTTTGGTAGGATGAAGAAGGATATCATATACATCACCATATTGGTTGGAACTGCATTAATGAGAACCAATCTTCCTCCAAGGGATAGCATTTTACCTTTCCAACTACTAAGTCTCTTCTGAAGTCTTTCCTCGACTAGTTTTCACTCAGCCATCGTTAATCTCCGATAATAAATCGGGATACCTAGATAGTTGATAGGAAACTGGCCTTGCCCACAGCCAAACAGTTCCGAATATTCGGCGACTGAATCCTGAGCGTCGCCAAAACAAAACAATTCGCTTTTATGAAAGTTTATTTTGAGTCCCGATAAATGCTCAAAAGTTGCTAAAATTAGCTTTAAATTTCGAGATTATCGAGATCATGTTCCATAAATAAAGTTGTATCATCAGCGTATTGAAGAATTGATAAACCCCCATCTACTAGATGTGGGATCACTCCTTCAATTTGACCATCAGATTTAGCACGTTCGATTAAGATAGCGAGCTTATCCTCCACAATGTTGAATAAAAGTGGTGATAGAGGATCGCCTTGGCGTAAATCTTTTCATTTCTGGAAGAAGCGTCCCGTATCATCATTGACACGAATCGCTACACTTTCTCCATACACAAAATGATACGGGGTGGCCTTCGGACACCACCGCCTCAAGACCGACAAGCCCTCCTCGTGGTCCATTGACACGAGCTCGAGCCCAAGCCCTACGCCAAGAGGTGAATTCGCTCCTCTCCACGTATGCTTTTGATACCCTGATACGTCTCCAACGTATCGATAATTTCTTATGTTCCATGCCACTTTATTGATGATACCTACATGTTTTATGCATACTTTATGTCATATTTATGCATTTTCCGGCACTAACCTATTAACGAGATGCCGAAGAGCCGCTTGTCTTTTTCTGCTGTTTTTGGTTTCAGAAATCCTAGTAAGGAAATATTCTCGGAATTGGACGAAATCAACGCCCAGGATCTTATTTTTCCACGAAGCTTCCAGAACACCGGAGAGGAAACGAAGTGGGGCGACGAGGCGGCCACACGCAAAGGCGGCGCGGCCCAAGCCCTGGCCGCGCCGGCCTGCTGTGTGGGCCCCTCGTGGCGCCCCCTGACCTATCTCCTCCGCCTACTTAAGCCTTCGTCGATAATAACTCCAGTACCGAGAGCCACGATACAGAAAACCTTCCAGAGACGCCGCCGCCGCCAATCCCATCTCGGGGGATTCAGGAGATCGCCTCCGGCACCCTGCCTGAGAGGGGAATCATCTCCCGGAGGACTCTTCACCGCCATGGTCGCCTCCGGAGTGATGAGTGAGTAGTTCACCCCTGGACTATGGGTCCATAGCAGTAGCTAGATGGTCGTCTTTTCCTAATTGTGCTTCATTGTTTGATCTTGTGAGCTGCCTAACATGATCAAGATCATCTATCTGTAATGCTATATGTTGTGTTTGTTGGGATCCGATGAATAGAGAATACTATGCTATGTTGATTATCAATCTATTATCTATGTGTTGTTTATGATCTTGCATGCTCTCCGTTACTAGTAGAGGCTCTGGCCAAGTTTTTGCTTGCAACTCCAAGAGGGAGTATTTATGCTCGATAGTGCGTTCATGCCTCCATTAAATCAGGGACAGTGATAGAAAGTTCTAAGGTTGTGGATGTGTTGTTGCCACTAGGGATAAAACATCGATGCTATGTCTAAGGATGTAGTTGTTGATTACATTACGCACCATACTTAATGCAATTGACTGTTGTTTGCAACTTAATACTGTAAGGGGTTCGGATGATAACCTGAAGGTGGACTTTTTAGGCATAGATGCATGCTGGATAGCGGTCTATGTACTTTGTCGTAATGCCCAATTAAATCTCACAATATTCATCATATCATGTATGTGCATGGTCATGCCCTCTTTATTTGTCAATTGCCCAACTATAATTTGTTCACCCAACATGCTATTTATCATATCGGAGAGACACCACTAGTGAACTGTGGACCCCGGTCCATTCTTTTAATCGAATACAATCTACTGCAATACTTGTTCTACTGTTTTCTGCAAACAATCATCATCCACACTATACATCTAATCCTTTGTTACAGCAAGCCGGTGAGATTGACAACCTCACTGTCACGTTGGGGCAAAGTAATTTGGTTGTGTTGTGCAGGTTCCACGTTGGCGCCGGAATCCCTGGTGTTGCGCCGCACTACACTCCACCGCCATCAACCTTCAATGTGCTTCTTGGCTCCTACTTGTTCGATAAACCTTGGTTTCTTACTGAGGGAAAACTTGCCGCTGTACGCATCACACCTTCCTCTTGGGGTTCCCAACGGACGCGTGCTGTACGCGTATGATGTCTACGGGTGCTTCTATTCTTGTAGACAGTGTTGGGCCTCCAAGAGCAGATGTTTGTAGAACAGCAGCAAGTTTCCCTTAAGTGGATCACCCAAGGTTTATCGATCTCAGGGAGGAAGAGGTCAAAGATATCCCTCTCAAGCAACCCTGCAACCACAAAGCAAGAAGTCTCTTGTGTCCCCAACACACCTAATAGGTGCACTAGTTTGGCGAAGAGATAGTGAAATACAGGTGGTATGAATGAGTATGAGCAGTAGCAACAGCGCCAGAAAAGTGCTTTGCTGTCCAGGACTGGCGTGTGGTTGATGGTGGTAATATTGCGGACAGTAGAGATGCAGTAAAACAGTAAACAAGCAGCGATAGCAGTATTTAGGAACAAGGCCTAGGGATCATACTTTCACTAGTGGACACTCTCAACATTGATCACATAACAGAATAAATAGATAGATGCTAGACTCTACACTCTCTTGTTGGATGATGAACACCACTAACTGTAACATCCCCAAAAATTCAGAACAAAACAAATGAACTTCCCTAGTTCCAAATTTTGGAACCAACAAAAACTTTTATTAAATTAAGTGTGATACATAGTGATCTTGCTTAATTCTTGTGCTATTGCCATGTTTGCTTGTTAAAGTAGTTTGAAATAATCTTAAACCCTAAACCTCACCCCCTCTTTTCACCATCCTAGTTAAAATAAAATAAAAGGAAAATAAATAAGAAAAAGGCATATGTGCCTATGGCTATATTTATAAAACCTTACCCTAATCTTTTCTACTTTGCTTAGAGGTTTGGAAAACCTTCATACACCTTACCTAGTACTTATCAAACCAAATCCAAGTTGTTTCCAAAGAAAATAAAAAGAAACTAAAAATGCCATAGAGGCATATGAGAGTAAAATAGCAAATTTGTGAATTTAAGAACCTTGACCCTAATACATGTTGTGAATGGTTGGATCACTCCTATATACCATTTCAACACTCAACAACACCAATTGGGTCAAGCCAAGTCAAATTAAAACTCAAATGCAACATATGCATAGAGGCATATGTGACACATAGCCATAATACCCAATTCTTGCCCTAAGCCTTTAAACCTTGACCAAATGATGTGAAACCATCCCTCAACCTAATATAACACTAAATTGACCCTAACCCAAGTCCAAGTAAAGCAAGATGAACAATTTACAAGTTTAATGAAATATGACACATCACCTCTTATGTGTTATGGCCATTTTTGCAAATCTTTGAACAAGACCACTTGAAATGGTTTCAATGGTCTTAAAATGTTTCTAAACTAATAAGAATCACTTTAGAGTCAAGAAAAGTCAACTCAAATAAAGAGAAATCAAATGGTGAGATAATTCCATTTTCACTCACATACACATAAGACCAATTTTGCAAATCTTCACCAAAGGCCACCATTGCTTGATCTATTGTTTGTAAAACTCTTATATATGATAAACAAACACAATTGCATCAAAGAAACCAAAATCAAATCAAAGAAAATCTCAAATTCAACTTACATGTGATAATGGTCATATGTCCCCTTTTTATTTTCTTCACCACTTTGCACCCATTTATCTTCTGATTCCTCAACCAACCTTGGTCAACCAAAGCCATGTCATCCAAGACCAGGTCAAGGTGAGTAACTTTCATGTTGACCACCATGGCTAGAGTTGACTAGGTTGACCAGTATGAATGTGACAAATAGTGTATGTGAAGCAAAGTGAAGATCAACCTCAAATTTGAAACTTTGCAAAACAACTCCAAATTTAACCCAACCACCACCATTCCAACCCTTTAATTATATGAATGAGCTCCACCAAAAAGATTTCCAAATTTCAAACAAAACTTTCATGCGGCCATTGTGTCGAGCACCTTGTGTGCACAAATCTGGAAAGGTGACACATGCTATAAACCACTGGATTTTGGGCTAAACCCTGGACAATTTGTGATCATTGTGGTCCTTGTACCTCCTCTGTGGCAATCCATGCCTTTGCAACCACGGGTGAAGGAGGGAAATGATCACCACTCCACCATGCCGTGCTCATGCCATCACCAATGCCCAACCCCTCTCTGATCCTCTCCTCACCTTTCCTCCTTGTCCTGGAGAATCTACCTAGCACCAGGACACCAACGGTACCCCGCCCTAGCTCGCTAATGCTTGGCAGTGGATGGAACAAGCATGCCCAGACAAGCCCAGGACTTGCCAGGCACGCGGTGAGCGCGCCCTGGCATGGCACTGGGCGCCGCAGTACACGTCCTCGCCCCGACAGCCTCGTCCTCCCCTGCAAGGTCTAGCCCTGCGTCGAGAACCGCCTCACCACCCTCTACAGGCTAGACAAGGTCGCTAGCCCGCAGCCGCCTTGTCACCGTCGCCATCATCAAGAATCTGCCGCGCCCGTACTGCAAGCGCTCGACGACGCCAGCACGCCCTCGTCCTCCCCTTGCTGCCCCCTTCACGCGCGTCGTCCTCACCCTGATCTCGCCTACACAACGCGCCCACTAGCTTGCCCCTTCACCCCTCCAATCGCCGGCGCCATTGACGACCAGCCACTCCGCCACGGCCACCCCCTCGCACTATAAAAAGAGGCCCCCTCAGCCTTCTCCTTCCACACCAAACTTGCTCCACTCCCTCTTCTTGACCTCCTCAACCCCAGCCCCCCTTCGATTAAGCCACAGACAGCCCCAATCGCTCCGTCGATCGCCGGAGTCCGCCGCAGATCAACACGACGAATTCGACCACCATTGGAGCTGCAACTGGTACCAGGCGACTCCCCTTCGTCGACAACGCCGCCTAGCACCAGCGCCGCCCCTCGCCGGAGTCCCAGCTCGCCGTCGACCCCCTACCTCCGCCGCGCCTGCGTCTGCTTCTCGCCAACGACGACGACGCCCCTCCACCGTTGATTTCGCTTCTGATCGCGCGGCTCAGGTTAGTTGATACCGTTTCGGTGAAATAAGACACTGACTAGTGGGACCCCCTGTCAGCTGGCCTGCGGCTGTGAAACGTTACTGGGCTGGGCCAGTTTCGCAATTTTAACCATTCTGGCCCATTTCCTTTCCCGCCTGAGCCCATCTAGCCTTGTTCAAATTAATTTGATTCAGCAAATTTCAATACTGATGCAGTGCTAGAAATTGAATAGATTTAAATCTACAAATCCAAATCTGGTGATTCAAAATGCTATAGAAAGCTTATGAAATTTTCTAACTAACCTCACTGGTCTCAACCCCATACCTTGTGTAGTTTTTGAATAGCAAAAATAACAAAACAGATACTTTTCAGTATTCAAATAAATCTTAAAAATCAACCATTGTGAATTTTGAAGTGAATCCAATTGCAATAATTCACATTTAACAAACCCTAATTTATTATGTAAAAATATGATATATGTTCTGTACATGATCATGGGCTAGAAGCAGAATATATGCTATGTAGTCAATACTAGTCCATTTAAACTATACCAAATTTTAGGAATTTAACTCTATGAGGTGTAGCACCTCATTTAAATCATTTTCTCAAGTGATATGAAGTAATGTGCTGACCTTTAATTACTTAGGCTCATATTTGCACACTTGTAGAATTTAAATCAAAGTAGTATTTTAATATTGCAATAATTATTTAAATCACATGAGATGATGAATCTCATTTAATTCATGTTTCTCAAATGATAAGTGTGAAATGTTGACCTTGGTCAACATGTGATCACCCCTGGTTATTTGAGAAGATTAAATCTTAAGAAGACTCAATGAGAGGAAATTATTTCTCCAAACCAAAGAGAAACCCTAACTCCAATTTTCAATGAGAGGAAATTATTTTCCAAATGATTAAATAAAGAGACCCTAGAATAATTGTTGGATAAATGTTAAGTAATGATGCTAGATCCATTGTGTGAGCCATTAAGGCTAATTAAGAATACTTAAGTGTTGTTTGGTGATTGTATCCTCGTATTCGTTTATAGACGCTAGTACCGGAGACTATCAAGAGGAGGAGGTTTTCTACCAAGAGGAAGATCAAGAAAACTTTGATCACATCACCACTCAAGGCAAGCTATTACCAATGCAAGCTAGACTAATGCAAACCATTTTGGTTGCAAGTTTATATTCTTGCAAAGTGCAAAGCTCTACAAGAGCAAGGCACCATTACATTTTACTTTATGAACCTATCCCAAGTTTTTACTTTACAAGCTTTACTTGATTTTATTTATCAAAGTTACTTTTTGATTTATGATTCACTTGGATGAATTATAGAGTAGTACAAGAGAATCACACTTAGCCTAGCAAGCTCCAAGATACTTAGCTCCCCTCATAACTAGTGGCTAGTGCTCAATATTAAAAGTGACTACTCTAGTTGGGAACTTGTGAATTGAAATGACTTTGAAAACCTTGGAATGATGAGTCATTCTATGGAGAGATTTTGAAGGTGAATATGACTGGTGAATGACTTGGTGAATTTTACAAAAACTGATGGTTGGGTTCGGATGCGATACCATTCCAATTTTACAAGTACCCCCACAATACCTGAATCTGGGTAAGGCTTAGCTGGAAACTTATGTATTTTAGTATGGGTTCCCTCTAAACAAGCGTCATAGGGGTTATGCCGAGGCTGCCTCCGTACTGGTGAAGTGATGTGAAATGACGTGAAATGAGGTGAATGTCCGGCCCAAGCCCTGTGCAGTTCCCAGGCTGACCGCGTGTCTTCACTGGGAGGCCAAGCTCATGGGGAGAGGTGCCTATACTAGAATATGTAAATGAAAGGTTAGGATTGGTAGTTCGCGTACTGCGTACGATAAATCAGGGCCAGTTACCCCTGACGAACTATTTGCAATTGTTGTGGCACAAGTGTACAACCTCTGCAGAGTTAAACCTATTCGAATAGCCGCGTCCGCGGTTATGGACAGTTGGAAAGGCCATACTGTTCCGTCATCAGAACTTTTCTAAAAAGATGAATGGTGACTTGTGACTTGAATTGAAAGGTGACTTTGACTTTGAATCACAACTGAGTTGTGGGAATGACACTAATGTTCCCACTTGAGTTAGTTAAATGAAGAGGCTTTGATTAGTAAAGTGTTTATGAAATAAAACTAGCTTTATGAAAATGAAACTAGAGCTTAGAACCCCCTTACTATAGTTGATATTATTTACCTTAGTATTAGTTTGCGAGTACTTTAAAGTACTCATGGCTGTGTCCCTGGCTATTCAAATGGCCAGACTATGAAGACGAGTGCCAGAACCCAGAAGAAGGACAGCAGGACGTCTACGACAACTAGGATCACTCCTGACGTCAACAGTTGCCTGTGGAATAGATGGACTACTACTACGCTACTTTCGCTTCCGCTATGTGTTATGTAATGAATAATTAGAACTTCTATTATTGTAATGAGACTGGATCATGTGATCCTTTATGTGTAAGACGATTATGTGTTGTAATGAATGATGTGTTGTGATATTTAATCTATTATGTCTCGCAAAAACAATATTCCTGGGATTGCGAGGAATGGCATAATAGGCATCTGGACTTAAAAATCCTGGTGTTGACAAGTTGGTATCAGAGCCAGGTTGACCTTAGGAGACCCTAGTTAGAATGGACGTCTGAAAAATTTAGCTTCAAAACAAAGGAAGTGACTATTTATGAAAAACTTATTCTCCCTCTTATCATTGAGATCTTTTTCAAAATAAGAAAGTTATGCTCTATTCTTCTTATACTATTACCTAAAATTTTGACACACTGCTCTAACTTACTCATCATAATTCTTCACAGATGGAGTACAAATGGGAGTTCTATTAGCTTGGTCACGGGGGAAACCTGATGTTCGAGAAAGACTTGAAGCAACTAGTGGACTATCTAGGACTCCCGTACCCCGAGTTCTTCGGAACACCCCTCAACAATCACTCCGGAGGACCACCTCGGTGGGAAGTTTCTGCCGATCTACGAAGGAAGCCTGGAACCCCTATATGGGAAACCATATGGTTTTCTGTAACAGGAAACACTTGGAAGGAAGGACTAGTCAGAGCTATGCAAGAAGCAATTTCTCGTCTGTGTGGACAAAATGAGAACAAGATTAAGAACACTCGCTTCATCTACTACCCAATACATGACCCCACCGGAAGACCAATGACCATGCCCCCGCACACGGAGATGAACCACTATGTAGCACACCTTGACTTCATGCTGTACAAGACCCGCAAGGAGTTGGACAACGCCCTCGCCTTTCGCCAAGCACATTACCCGTGAAGATGAAGAATCCCCCCTGAAGAGTAGTATCATTTAAAGCACTTTCGTATGTGTGAGTTGTATAAGGATCCCCTTGTATCGTAGAGCGATGAATGGTTCTTCAAACCAACGGTGTGTTAGCTTTGTAATGTGTGATGCTTGGTATGAATGAAAAAGTGTTGTTGGTTTTTACCCCCGCAACACTATGCAAGTTTTCAATATTATGAACTTTTTAAAATTTAACCAAACAAACCATAGAAATTTCCCTCTTATCTTATCATCTACCTCAATGTCAGATGGCCCCTCCCAAACCCTGCTTGCCGACCGAGAAGCCGAGAGAGCTGAACGCCAAGCCAACCTTGCTGCACTGCAACAGCTCGCTCAGAACAACAACGGCCATGGAAACCACGACCACCCTGGGTCAAAACTGAAGAACTTTCAGCACACCAACCCTCCGGTATTCAACAAGACTAAAGAGCCCCTCGATGCTGATGACTGGCTCCAGACCATGGAGAACAACCTCGAAGTTGCGGGAGTTGAAGCCACAGAAAAAGTACTGTTTGCCACCCACTACCTGTCAGGACCTGCCAGAGCCTGGTGGACAAGTGCCCGTGCAATGAATGCGGGACAGATGATGACATGGGAAGACTTCAAGCTGAAGTTCAGCAAATACCATGTGCCCCAAGGATTGATCAAGAAGATGAGGGACGAGTTCCGTGAACTCAAACAAGGAAGGATGTCCGTGGTGGAATACCGCGACAGGTTTCTCACTCTGTCAAGGTACGCCCCGGATGAAACCGACACCAATGAGAAGAGAAAGGAAAGATTTCTGAATGGACTACACGACGAGATGCAGACTGTGTTAGTGAATATTCCGTTCGCTGACTTAGAAGCCCTCGTGGACTCAGCCATACAGATGGAAGGAAAGCTGCATCAGGCCAACGAGAACCGCAAGCGCAGAATGATGAACCAGAATGGACCCCACCACACCCAGAAGTACCGCAATAACTCTTCTGGAGGATTCACCCCAAGATACAACAAGCCCCCTGCCCAGAATTATCGCCCCAACTACAACAACAACAACGGAGGACCCCCGAAGCCCGGAGGCAACAACAACAACAACCACAACAACAACAACCACCCCAACAACAGCAACAACAACACCGGAAACAACAACAACACCAATACTGCCCCAAGGACTGGAAGCAATGCTACCCCCGTCACCCCCAAAGACAAGTCCACCGTCAACTGCTATCACTACAAGAAAAGTTCTGATAGACAACGTCTCAAAATCGTCCGCTAAGGGGTATTTTTCGTCGCCTATGGGCCTAACCCGACGATATGGGTTCTGTTGTGGAAACTGCGTCAGGCAAAGTCCTACGACGATTTTTTCGGTCCGTCGCGCTTGGGCGCCCTTTCGCCACGGAAAATCGGACCGTTGCCCAAGTGTTTCCGGGAGCCCGTTGACTGCTGACGTCATGCAAACTGACACGTGGCAGACACGCCGTTAATCGCGCGATTAACGGCGTTAACCGGCTGAAACCCCGTGGTAGATGGTAGGCCCACACGAGGCCTGCCACGTCTTAAGCGGGCCGGCCCATTAAGTTTGCGGGCCGGGCCAGCTGACTTAGTTTGACCGGTCAACTATATAGCTGGGCTGGTCCATTAGTTACGTGGGCCGGGCCTAACCTCTAAAGTTGACTGGTCAAAACTTTAATGGGCCGGCCCACTAAGCATGTGGGCCGGGCCGAATGCACTCGTTTGACCGGTCAACAGGCAAAAGGGCCGGCCCACAAGACATGTGGGACCCACTTTCCTGGTATCGGGCCGGCCCATTTACAAAGTGGGGTCCACATTAAAGCAAGTGGGCCGGCCCTAAAATTATTGGGCGGCCCAATTAGCATGTGGGTCCCACTTTCCGCTATCTAAGCCGCCCATTTAGTACGTGGGGTCCACATTAGATCAACTGGGCTGGCCCAACAAGCCAGTGGGCCGGACCAAAAGCACAAGTGGGTCCCACTTTCCTGTTAAAGGGCCAGCCCATTTAGTATGTGGGGTCCACCATATAGCAAGTGGGCCAGCCCAACAAGATAGTGGGCCGGGCCAAAAACACAGGTGGGTCCCACTTTCCAGTTAAAGGGCTGGCCCATTTAGTATGTGGGGTCCACCATATAGCAAGTGGGCCGGCCCAACAAGATAGTGGGCCGGGCTAAAAACACAGGTGGGTCCCACTTTCCTGTTAAAGGGCCGGCCCATTTAGTATGTGGGGTCCACCATATAGCAAGTGGGCCGGCCCAACAAGATAGTGGGTCGGGCCAAAAACACAGTGGGTCCCACTTTCTGTTAAAGGGCCGGCCCATTTAGTATGTGGGGTCCACCATATAGCAAGTGGGCCGGCCCAACACGCTAGTGGGCCGGCCAAAACACAAGTGGGTCCCACTTTCCTCTTAAAAGGCCGGCCCGTTTAGTATGTGGGGTCCACCATATAGCAAGTGGGCCGGCCTAACAAGAGAGTGGGCCGGGCCAAAAACCCTGGTGGGTCCCACTTTGGTCTTAAAGGGCCGGCCCATTTAGTATGTGGGGTTAACCACAAAAGCAATTGGGCTGGCCCAACTAGTTAGTGGGCCGGCCCAGTTGTGGGTGGGGTCCACCTTAAAGCAAGTGGGCCGGCCCACTTAGAGTGTGGGGTCCACAGTAAATCAAGTGGGCTGGCCCAATAAGTAAGTGGGCCAGCCCGTTTAGTTGCTGTTTATATGCCGGCGTAATAGGCGCTTTAGGATTTTGCAAGCCGGCACATATGTGATTTCGCTTAATTGGGCCGTTTAAGGGATGGGAATTCGTGATTTAGATACTGAGAATATTTACGCAGCATTGATTTCTGTCGGATAGCCTCACTTACCACAAGCACCAAAGAAAAAATGCGCGAAAGAACTATAAAAACTAACTAAATATTACATCAGCTGCAAGGCTTTGAAAAAATATTACAGAACCCAGAGAAATTGAATGGTAATTAAACTTATAATACAATGAAGCGATCCAGCAATCTTTAAGTTGTCCATGCAAGACCTATATCTGAAACAAAGACATTACAAGTTAAGACAAAGCAACAATGGAAACGCAAAGACAACTTTGCAATATTGTTTGCCAAAGAATTTGGAACTCATCATTTCGTCGTTATAACAAGATCATTGTAATGCGCACAATAAGCAAACAAAGAGTGCATGCCACATACCAACAGCCAATATAACAGAGCATGTTAGAATGAAACAGCAGACTTACTACTGTCGAGTCCCATGCAAACCAACATGTTCAGGGAGTACAAAATTGGCATGAACAACATAGTAGCAGGCTATAAATTTTGTAACAACGACCGAGCAAGATGAAGTTATGATGGCTACATCTACGAGCAGGAATGTAAACCAAAAATAGAAGTTACGATGGCAAAAGCTAAAGAGGAGGGAATGTGAACCAACATGTGCCAAGTGCAATTACTTCATTTTGGCCGTGAACTAAATAATACTCCTGAACTTATAGTGAAGGGGATGCAAATCAAGATGTTTCGGGATATAAACTTGTAATGAGCAACACATAGAGGATAGTTAATGCTGGAGCTTAGGATGGACCAGATACAGAATATAGTGGGATCACCTGTGAACTTGTATAAGAGGGAATGCAAACCAATATGTTCAGCTTTCCATATGTGAGCGTCATGCCAAGTCAGAGAAACAAGTCAATAATGCAGCTTTTGAAGAACAAGATGGCACGCAAAATTATTATCTAGTAGTATGACAAGTTTATTTGTACTACAGGCTAGATAGCAGAGTGATAGCATGCCAAACTAAGTCCTTACTTTGTTAGCTTACAATGAACTAGATACAAAACAATGGCATCACCTGTAGTACAGGGAATGCAAGCTAACATGTTCATGGAGTAAAAAATTGGCACAAACAACATAGTAGCAGGCCATAATTTTTGTAACAACGACTGAGTAAGATAAAGTTATGATGGCTAGATCTACAGAGCAGGGAATGTAAACCAAATATAGAAGTTACGATGCCAAAAGCTATAGAGCAGGGAATGCGAACCAACATGTGCAATTACTTAAAATTGGCCGTGAACTAAATAATAGCAGGATGTTACTATAATACCTATAATTTTTGTAACAACGACTGAGCAAGATAGAAGTTATGATGGCTACATCTACAGAGCAGGTGCAAACCAAAATGTTCAATCGCTTAAAGTTAGCAATGAAGTAGAAAATAGCAACGTGTTACGGTCATAGCTAGGAATGAACTAAAAGAGCTTCAGACAAACAAGCATCTGAACCCAGAACATGGCGCTAAAACAAGGGACTTACATTAGGAGAAGCACTCTGTGGGAGTCACAGCAGATCTTCCTGGGGTTGATAGATCCGGTGATGAAGTACGCTACATGTGCTACTTGGGGTTGGAGAGACGGCCATTACACTTCATGATTACTCATCTCATCTGCAAAAACGTAACGGCGCGTCGTTAGCACAAACAGGTTCCCCCAAGATTAAACAAGAACTTGCAGGCAAGCAATAGAAAAGCGACAGTAGAAGAGTTTAGATCATGCACGGCGCGGGTGAAGCAGATCCGGTTCATGCACAGCGGTGTCGGTGAGCAAGATCCGATGCGGTGGACGACGGATCCAGCGAAGCGGCTCCGGTGGGGTGGACGATACCGCAGCTGAAGCGACTGCGGTAGACTGCTGGATGAGCATATGGTTTCGAGGTTTGGCGGGGATGATCCGGTCTGGTTGATGACGGCGTCGATGAAGCGGCTCTGGCAGGCAGCCGGATGACGAGGATCGCGAGGGCTCGGGTAGGCCAGGGAAGTCCGGCGGGGATGTTCCGGTGCGGTGGTCGTGGAGGTGGTAGAGAGAGGGACTTGAGAAGTTCCGGTGGGTGGTCTCAGATGAGAGACTGAGGGAAATGAATTTTTTTGGGAGGGTATCCGGGGCTAGGGAGGTGGTGATCCAAAAAATGACGGCCAGACCCCCCACCAACCGACTTTGTTGTCATCTCCACAGGGGTAGAATCGGAATTTGGAAGCGTGTGAAATTTTTGTATTTTGTGGGCGGGAAGTTTTGCCGCTATGAGATTTTGAATTTCGCTAAGGTCCAAGTATAATGATAAAAAATTGTGAGACCGTACTAGTACCTCTGTTCAAGGCCGACTGTAAAATGAAATCATCATCAAGTTGAACATCGGTTACTACCATGATCATCATCGGACACAGATCTGGTGACATGCACCTGAAATTGGTGCATCCGTTGCAAAGTATAATGCTAAAATTTTGAGTGACCGTACTAGTACTTATGTTCAAGCCCGAGTGCAACATCAAATCATCATCACGTTGAAAATTTGTTACCATGATCATGATCTATCTCTAAATTTGGCGAATCCGCTAAATCTGGCAAAGTATAATGATAAAGAAATTGTGAGACAGTAGTAGTACTTCTGTTCAAGGTCGAGTGCAACATCAAATCATCATCACGTTTAAAATTTGTTACCATGATCATGATCTACCTCTGAAAATGGGCGCATCCGCTAAAAATTGCAAAGTATAATGATAAAAAAATTGTGAGACCGTACTAGGACTTACGTTCAAGGTCGAGTGCAACATCAAATCATCATTACATTGAAAAGTGTGTTACCATGATCATGATCTATCTCTGAATTTGGCGCATCCGCTAAATCTCGCAAAGTATAATGATAAAAAAATTGTGAGAATGTACTAGTACTTATGTTCAAGGCCGAGTGCAGGATCAAATCATCATCACGTTGAAATTCGTTACAACGATCATGACATATCTCTAAAATTGGCGCATCCGCTAAATCTCGCAAAGTATAATGATAAAAAAAATTGTGAGACTGTACTAGTACTTGTGTTCAAGGCCGAGTGCAGGATCAAATCATCATCACGGTGAAATTTGTTACAACGATCATGACATATCTCTGAAATTGGCGCATCCGCTAAATCTTGCACGTGGCGCATCTCAGTGCGGAGCAACAGGCCGGTGCTATCAAGGTTGAGGCGTCAGTAGCGTCATCGGGCTCTCCTCTTTTGATAGATCTTCTACATGGCGCGGCGCACCGCCCGTCGAGAAGCACTCACATGTGATACCGAGGTGGAGACGTCGCCGGCATCCTCGAGGCGCGGCCGCCCTTCTACGAGCCAGCGTCGACTCAAGGTATGAATCCATGCGTTGTCGCGCCCCTTCTTCCGATGAAGTGGGGTGCCTTAGATTTATTGTTCTTCTCTTACGATTATTTCGAGCCGATCATGTGTGCTCTTTCTCTGAATATATTGCTTGAAAAGCTAACCAAGTTAATTAAATTCACTTCATTCTTAATCTTGCGTGCTAATTTTGTTATTTTTGCTGACAGTGGTGCGCGCAAGGAGATTTATTTGTGGGTGTGCTGAGCTGTTAGGCCTAAGTCGAAATCCTCAGCTAAACGAGGCCTCAGCTTAACACATAAAAAAGGTGTTCAATCTCGCCCACAATGTCCTTTTCTTTCCTCTTCCTTTATTGGAACTTGTTTTGCAGACAAGGAAAGTGGCACGTGTAATGTGAGTAAAACCCTCTTAGCCAAAATCAGCTACAAGCAAGATTTTCTGTATTGTAGATGCCCCAATTGACTCTAATCCCCAATGTAGTCTTTTTTTTATGTCAGTATAGACTTCTTTACATGGCATGCATTTGCCTAATGAGCAGCATTGTATTGCCATTCTAGCCAACCTGGTCGATATGTCAAGCTTCATGCACGAGATGCCATGTTTAATTTACTCCCTCACTCCGATCCATATTTCTTGGTGTAAAATGAATGTGAATCGAAGGGAGTACTTTTCTTAGATAGTACTATACCATTTCAAAAAAAAAAACTAGTACTTTGTACTACTGCATCACAAATGCATCAAAAGAGTACTACCATCACAAGACCACCACGGTTGTACTAGTAGAGTTTAATACTGAACTTCCAAAGGGAATAATATTACACATATGAACTTTAAACAGGACCAGGAGCATGAGGGCCAGCAGCAGGGGCGTTGGATCGGGAACAAGCCGTGCAAGACGTAATTCTGGAGGAAGAGGCCATATTCTGCGTGCTTGGCCTTGGTTGCGTGGCGGTGCTTCCCCGATGTACTTAGGCCTACACCCGTCGCATCTTTGGATCAGGCTGCGGATGTCCTTCTGGAGGATTTTGCCACAGAATGGGCAAAATAGCTCCCCGCGCATGCGGAAACGAATTTCACCACCCTTCAGCCGCTTCAGAACGTAGCGGCTCTTCTGGTCCCTGCGCTCCTTGTTGTCGTCCATGTCATCAAAATATTCCTGTGAATTATAAAGTACATAATAATCAGGTGCTTAATGAAAGATCGAATAAATACTGCACTATCATAAGCAAACCTTAGAAACCCTAAAATTAAATGTGTAGAACAAGTAAATGGCAGAAGAAATCATACTAAATCACGAGAAAACCCTATAAACAGCAATGAACATAAGCCACAACAATTGCAAGTCCACTAAGTATGAACACATAAATTAATTATATGACAAATCAAGCCAACTACATGGCAGATTAGTCGAAATTAAACTAGAATCTGACCGTACGAACCGTAGAATCAAGTACGTCTACAAGACAAGGTAGGGGATCAAATCAATCAAGAACCAGGTTCGTGCAAACCACGCGAACAGTAATATGACACAAAAAGGATCGGGACAGTTTCGGTAAAAGAGCAGTACCTCCTCGTCATCACCCTCGACATCCTCCTGGAACTGAACGTTTGGGCCGAAATCGTCGAAGGGGTCGAGGTCCACGTCCAGCACCGGGTCTAGGAAGACCTCGCCGTGGTGGCCTGCAACGCCTTGCGGATCTTCGGCGGGAGCAACGGCGTTGCTATCCACCTTCTCCTCGACGGCCAGGACGCCCGTTTCGACCGAGGTCGAAGAATCGACAAGCGAGAGGAGACGAGCGGCCTGGGTGCCCGGTGAAGCCTCACCCGCCGCGACGGCCACTACCGCAGAGGCATCCTCTCGCGCGAGCGGCCGCCGATTGCTCCGCCTCGTACGCAAGACCTGTCTTCATGCTGCTGCGGTTGGAAACGAGGAAGTCGATGCCTCGGAGGTGCGGTGAGTTGATGGGAGGGGAGAGGACGAGCTCGCGAGAGACGATGAGGCCGATTATTTTATAGCCTCTGACTCTCTGTATCAGAATGGCATTAGTTGTGGACGCGACAGACGATGAGGCCGATTAGTTGTGGACGCGTGAAGTCGTGCATGTACTCGATTCTCACGTATACCAATACTTCCAAACATCATAAGTAATTCACAATCATTCAGAATAATATGAGACCTTAACATTTTATTGTTTGTGTCAGATATTGTCCATGAAAAATAACATCCTTCAAAAAATAAATCCCCTATGCCAATCCGGTCATGCCCGTCTACTCCAACTAGCTTCCTCGAGTAATTTGTCACCTTACATTCTTAAAATGAACCAAAATTTGGCACAGGGTATCACATGGAAAATGATGTTACCATTCTCTCTTCCCATTTTTGTTTGAATTTTTCAAAATTGTCATGCCCTAACGGAAAAAATGTATGTTCCTTCTATGAAGCATGTATCAGAATGGCATTACCAAAACCTGGGGGTGGCGGGGCACATGGTGGTGTGATGATACATCACATTTGGACCACACAACACAATTTGGACCAACCAAAAAAATTCAACCACCCTACACAAACCCTGGTCAAAACTAGTTTGACCAATATTACAAAAGTTGTACATAATTCAGAAACCGTCAGAAATATACGAATCATTCAGGAGTCAATACTGAAGACAAAGCAATTATGCCAAAAGACGAAGGCAGAGGAGGAACAGGTCTTGCTATATTGCACAACAAAGCCAAATTCAACTTTTCATCGATTCCAAAATTCTGGCTGCAATTAGCACACCCTGGTCTCCTGATGTCGCAATAGTTGGCTGCTGGGAGCGGAGACACTCGACTTCCTTCTTCAACTTATCGCACTCTGTGCGAACTTTCAAGTACTTCGTCTCGAAATATTACGCATGTTCAGCATGCAACTCCACTTCCTGTTGAAAACTTTCACAATCCACGGCTTGCAATCACACTGACCAGCCTTGTCAGTGACCACACTCATCGGTGGCTGGGCGCGTAGTTCCTCGACTTCCTTCTTCAACTTCTTACACTCCGCGAGAACATCTGAGTACCGTTTATCAAAAGAAGATTGCTCGGAACGGGCATTCTCCGCCGATATGGCACGATTTAAAATGCCCCTGCCCACGAGGTGGCGGATTTTCTTATGAAGGATGGTGTTGTGGCCCTTGATCTGGTCCAGTTTCACGGAGAATCATGTTATCACATCCTGCATTGCAAATTCAACAGCAATGAAGTATGCAGAGTGCAGATGAGGGGGGAGAAATAAACAAATGGAGTGCCAACCTCTTCAATATGCCTGAGAGCTGCAAAGTCCTTGTCCATAGGAACCTCTTCAACTATGGAACCGCCATCCCTGGAAGAAAGACAGTTAAGTAGTTGGATCTGGCAGCCAGCAAGGAGGCGATGAAACTGCGGCACGGCAATGGAAACATACACGGCCGAAGATGCACACACGTGCACTGGCTACTCCTCTCCCGGAGACTGAGCATTCATCTCTGATTCTGCATTCAGGATACCAAACCTATGCAAGAGTTTGAGGTTTCTGTTCTGAAGGGTGGTGTTGTGGCCCTTTAATCTCATAATCCCTTCCTGCATGGAAAAATTCACCAGTAACGAATCAGGGATCCTTTTTCATTCACAGGATATGAAAATCATAAGATTAGGAAAAGCATAGGATTTTGTATACATTAGAGAGGGTGTATGCGCTATTTTATGGGCTATTTTGGAATGTACAAAATGAAGTCGTGTTTAATAAACCCAAATCTCATCCCTTCTTGCAGGTTATCCCTATGATTATTCACTAGATCCGTATGTTTCTTATCTCCAGCCCGAGGATCAGCAGGATATCAGGGAGTCTGGGTGCAACTGACTAGAGATAGCCGCACGGGATTTTTACAGCCAGGGTGGCTGGCAGTTTCCTCATAGAATTACTTACTGATGTGTTTTTGCCTTTTTGGCACCTGCTGTTTTCTATGTTTCGTTGGTGGATCTTTGTGTCGACTCTAGCTGATCCGTGAGAAGTTGTCATAATTTGTGTATGAACTGAAGAAAGCAATAAAGCAGCCATATACATCATTTTGATGCAGAGGCTGTGATATGTCCCCCATTTCAAAAAAAGGAACAAACATAGGATATATTTCTATAAATCAAACAACTAATGTAGGAAAGAACCCATAGGATCTAAATGCTACACAATTCTTATAGAAGTCCTACGAATTAAAGAAGCCCTCATGCAGTACGGAGATGAAGAGGAAGAAAAAAAAAGCAATGGATATACTTCGTATATTATAGTGCATACATTATTAATGCTCTTGAGAGCTAACAAGTGCTCATCAAACAACGGGTCCTCGATAGCTAAGTACGAAGTGGATCCTGCGGTAGAAAGCACGAGCCTGGAACCGTCGGCCCTGGAAGATGATAGCCGGTTTAGTTGGCACCGCCGGCAAGGACTCAACGAAAATCCGGCATGGCGATGGAAACATACCCAGGAGCTTCGTACCCACCAGGTTGGCGAGAAACGAGCGATTTCTCAACTTGGGTAGGAATGGCGCTGAAACCAGCCGCCATGGAAGAAAGACGGTTAAATTGTTTGATCCGCTAGCCAGCCAGAAGGCAGAGAAACTTCGGCATGGAAACATACCGGGGAGCTACGTACCCACCATCTTGGCGAAACACGGTCGATTTCTCAGCATCGGTAGGAAGGGCGACACTTGAACGGGCGGCCCTGGAAGAAAGACGGTCAAATAGCTGGTTCTCCCGGGTAAAAAAAATAGTTGGATCTGTTTGCCTTGCTGTAATCTGCGTTCATGGGGGCAAAGAAAGCACATGGCGATAAAAACCTACCAGGACTCTTGCTGGATTACTCCGCCCCGACCCAACAAGCCCGGCGCATCGAGCTTGCGATGGAAGCGCAGACTGAGCTTGCGATGGAAGCGCAGACTGAGCTTGCGATGGAAGCGCAGACATGCCTGTCCGCCGGCGCCGCTGGTACACTTTCAAAGTCGGAGTTTGCAGGACTTTCAGCGGGATGGATTTCACCGCGGATTTAGTCTCAGACAACAACGCCTCCTTCCTCTTCTTACACTTCTTCATGTTCTTCTTAGACAACTTGTTGAACGATGGATGAATCGCTGGAGGAAGAAGGAAGGGACAAGCAGGTGGGGATAGAAGGGGTCGGTGTAGAGCTCTCCGGGGAGGGTTCCCCGAGGAGGAGGATGAAAACTGGAACGAACAGGACAGGGATGGGACTGGGCAATCTTGTCCGTCCATCCAAAATCAAAGGGCGGGAGCACATAAGACTTTGGGCCATTGACAGGCTGGTCCTGCCACAGGCGGACCCCAAGTTTCAGCGATTCAATGTCAGTGAAAAGATGGGCAATGTAAAAGAATCTTGTTCGGGGTCGGCCGCGGAAGCCAAATCTCTGTGTCCCAAAGTCTACTAGTAGTCTACTCCTATATAGGTATAGCTGCATAGCCATCATACCATTGCATTGATCGAGCTGTACGCCTTTACCACTCGATTCAGGTCCAAAATATTAGTGTTCTCTTGTCAAATCAAAGGCCTTGTCAGTTTGACGAAATGGACGTTCTTTAACTCACAAACTACTCCAAGGACATCATTTACGGACTACTCAGTTCGGCAAAAAGATTCTTGAAGCCATGTACATATTTTCTGGATCGATTTAGTAATTTGCTACAACTGTAATATTATTTCCAATTTTCAGCAATTTATTTGAATTTTAGGATTTTACTTATAAATTTCGCTAATTGACATGTGTAGGAAAGATAGAAAACAACTAGTGTATGCATGACCAATTAATCGACTAAATAAATCTTATAGTGGCCACTTTGCATCACTCAAACCGAGAGTGCATGTTAGATTCATATGATAGAATAATGGAGAATCGCTATGACATATGCCTCCTTGAATCCTACGGAAAGAAATCTACGGGAATTGGTAGAGCTAGGTGCGTGATGGTATCATAGGAAAGACAAAGGAAATTTCTATATAGATTGAGAGTGCATAGCATAGTTGTCACAGATGCATATGAATTTTTCCAAGAGGTCTAACCTCTTATTAGAAATCCCATAGGGTTGTACTAGTATAAGAAAACAATACATAGAAATTTTGGAGGATTCAATTCTTCAAATCAAACAAGCTATATAGGGGGAAAATCATATCCTTTGATTCGTACAATTTGTATAGGAGTTATGTAGGATTTGACTATAGGAGTTATGTAGGATTTGACTATAGGATTTGAATATTTGTACGGTTGTGTAATATTTCTACCCAGATCAATTCACATACCACCGGTTATGTATTTTTTGGGCTATAAAAATAGGAGGTGTGGTATATTTGATGTGTGTAGAGATAATCTCACCATCTTATAGCCACCCCTAACATTTCGAGCAAAAAAAAAATCTATACCACTACCCACCTCTCGTCCTACACTCAATTCCTACACAACCAAACAACAAAAATTGGCTATCCCTAGCCTGGTGGTTGGGGATACTCTCACCCCATAAACCTATCTCCTAAACCAAACAACCCCTAATATGGAGGGAAGGAAAACCTAGTATCTGATACTGTACAAAAACACATAAAGCAATCTGGAACCGTCCACATAGAATCAACGGGCCGTAGCAGATGCCTTCTTTGGGAAGGGTCTTGCGCGGAAGCCAAGGAATCCTCTGCGTCGACAATCTGGTGTAGCAAGAAATACACCATCATAGCGGAACATTGATGGAGTCACTACAATGCGTCCGAATCCGGGTATAGTCTTGTCATATCAATGGCCATGTCAGTTTCTCCAGATATAATCTATCCGTTAGCTAGTACTACTACTCTAGAGGCTGACGCCACATGCAGAAGTTGTACAGTACTACGACTACTATCGAGTATCGACTAGTCCGATCACGTCCAGGTCCCAACTACTCAAAAATGGCCGTAAAGAAAATGCAGAAGTAGGATGGGGCCACGACAAAAGACATACATCTAATTATGGACAGAGGTAGTATCATATCAGCATGCATTAGCATCTCATTTGCAACTAGTTGCACTCGCATCCTATTATCGGATATCACACTTCTGCACTTTTAAAAAATATGAAGAAAAACAAAACTGGGACACATATTATGTTGTGTATTGCTCCACCGGTCACAGATGAGTATGTAAAAAAAAATCTAGCTTGCACAAAAAAGACAAATGATATGTGAATAGTTAAGGAATATTATTCACTTTGGTCTCTTCTTTTTTCCACAGCTCACATATGGTCACTTTTTGAATCAAATGTTTAGATGTGCGCAAGATACAACATAACCCGTGACTATGATTTGAATTTACATTTTTTTACAAACTCGAAATGTGACATCCGACAATAAGATGAGGGATCAACTAGTTGCGAAATGTTTGCACTCCTGACCATGCATCTGAATCTATCTACTAGACTACTACAACAACATACAAAATGCACCAGTTTTGAACTAGACATGTAACAGCAGTACTAACCGTTGGTTTCCAAAATCTAACGCTTGTGATTAGAGGGATTCGCGTCAAGAGATACCATAACAGCATACACTTCTTTCTAGAACCATCATGTAGCCATTATGTAGAAGAAGAAAAAAGCAGGGTCACACCAATATCACACATCCCACTCGATAGTAAGAAAGGTTCCAAGTTATTGTTCCCATTTCTCAACTGGTCATACCTTTTTCGATGGTGTAACCTACGTAGTATAAGTTATATATTAGTTGTATGGAAAGTTTGAGCAACATTTAGAACATAATTTTGTACTCCTAATTGGTCCAACATGCATGCTAAGATTGGGGTCTTCACCTTGAAACGGCGAGCGCCGAAAAGCGGGTCAAAATCGCCCAGATCCTCGAAGATATCTACAGGCACAGCCGCTGTATGAGAGACGGAGTGGGAAACGAGTGGGCGATGTATGAGAGACGGAGTGGGGGTGTAGTATGTACTATAGTAAGACGGCGAGACGGCGAGGTCAGAGTGATTAAGACTAGTCACAATGGGAAGTACGTAGTACGTAGTATCATACACTACTAGTTTGTGATACTACCTCCACAATGCATAGTATCATAATATGGTTCATACTTATGTCATATTTAAAGTTTTGTAGAATCTCAATGCAAATGTGTGTACATGATGTATTTGTCATGAAGTTTTCTAAGTTTTCTAGGTTTATGTGTTATAATACTACTCTCATCTCTCACCTGATAATTGATGTGACACATTAGATTTTTGCCAACATGGCATGTATGATACTACTTACGAGCCTTAAAAGCACTTTTTTGCGATGTTGATCAAATTGTACTCTAAAATTGTCACTGGACAACAGGTCGGCCTATTGCAAACTTGTTTGAATGAGCTAAAATAGTTAGAAATCTAGAAAATTTGTCACTTCAATGAATTTTCATCCTATAACGTTTACTTAATTTGAAAAACGAATGGGGACGTTTGCCATAATGGGACAATCATTTCTACAAAAAAGAATAAGATGGAAAGTCTCGCAATGTTATTTATCATGACAACATTGACAATGTCACAACCGTGGGGTGATTAGGGAATCCACTCCGCTAGAAAAAACAAACTTACATAAGGCATGTGTGGCAATGCGCTTTGTCTACCTTATACACATATCTCGATGTGTAGCTATATATGGATTTTATTTTCCAACTTTAGATGATCAGTTTATAGTTCACCATTTAATTAGATTCATAATTTTTGGGAATAAAATACTTGGAGGTACCCTGCAAGTGTGGTACCACAAACAAAGCCCAAACATGGGTCCCAATAGTACAACATTGCGCGCATATATAGGAAGTTTGAGCAAATTTGAAACCAACCAAATGAGGTAGAAACAAATCAAAAAAATAGTTGTGAAACATGTGCATGGAGCCATCACATGACATGTACTTACTACTAACAAGTAAAAAATATAAAACCCTATCATACATAGAGGTTTGGGGTGAAGAGTTATTATTCACACACATATAGAATAAATATGGACTACTTTTGGCTTTCTACCCATTAATTTGAGCTAGCTTCATGATTTGTCCACTTCAAACTTGACAACATTGGAACCATAGCTGCTTGAGTTCGCCTCGCTAGCCTCTTCCCATATGTAAGCTTAATTAATTGGTTACACTACGAAAACCACAGTCAACTTCTGAATAATGCATGCATTGCCCCCCTTTTGCACATATGCAACTTTGCAAAGTAGGGATTTTGGTTTACCACACATTAGTGTGTTGTTTTCTTTTTATTAGGACCCATGTTTGGTAGCCACATTTTTCCAAAGCCAAAGTGTGGTTAGCTACAAAAAAAGCTAGTATGGCTAGCCACCAAATTGTGGCTTAAAATATTAAAGCCAAACTTTGTCAAAACTTTGTAAAAAAAAGTTGAGTCTATGACAAATGGACCATATATACATGCAATGAAGTGTGATAAGCCAAATTGTGGCAAAAACCAAACACATGCCAAATAAACTATATGCATGGCTGCCAAATTTTGGCTTCTTGACAAATTGTGGCTAGGAACCAAACATGCCCTTGCTGACCAAAGGGGTCCAAATATGTGTTTTGTTTATTCGCTATCATGTGCAGTGTGTGCACAATACCACAAATCAAAATTTCACGGGTAGGCCAAACATGCATGCATGGTAGGCGAATCGCCATTTCGAAGGCTAATTTGTCAAACTAGCTTACCATGAAACCATCATTTGTACTCCAATTAATTAAGTTCGGATATGAATGGTGGTCATCAACCAAACTAATAAGAATTCAAAATTTGGGATGATATAGGGATGTGCCCTATTGTTGTGGAATCAGAAAACATTAATTAGCCAATGAAAATGTGGGTTGCATCCGAGTATAGTAACTCACAAAGTCGATTGCCAAGAAGTTTTTGCCTAAATTTGAAAAAAAGCCAAAAATGAGGTTCAAACTTATTGAAATCAGCAAGCAAGGCAATCACGAAGTCACCAATTACTACTTTTATCTAGGAAAAATAACAAACATGATGGCATGCAAATATTCTTGAGAAGCAGAATCTTTCTGTAAATATTTTTTTTTGGAATCATGCATGTTGGACATTGATTCTCTTCTTGCCACATGGGTGAGCTAGCTTGGTTACCGCAAGAACCATGCATGGCGAACTTTCGAATCATGACCCCTTTTTTAAGAGATCAATGAAAAACTTCTTATTTTCGACTATACTTTGCCAAATACAGTTTTTTTGGTTTTCCACATAAAGTCTTTTCATTTTTATTGGCCGAATTAAGGGGGGCAAAATTAAAAGGATGTATTTGTGAAGTGGCTACCGCGTGTATTGCGCACACTACCACCTATACAATTTTCACAAGCGGGTGACATGGTTGGATGGCCATGCATTTCCATGGTTTGTTGGATTATCTCATCACGTAGTATATAATAAATTTATTTTGTAAATATTTTTCAATTCAAGTATTAACGATGGTTATATTACAACTCAAATAAATTGGGAAAATACTGGGATTCGCCTCCCTATAATCAATCTTGCCCGTCCATTTCCTATCACCTGACTATAGGGAGTACTAGATTTAAATGGCGGTTGGAGTTAATTCCTCAACCTCATCGCAGTATTATTCCCATCTGTCCCCACTAAACAACCCCTGGCGGTTCGTTCTCCCTGCATTTCGGCAAGTTCCAAAAAACCCCATTGTTTGCAGTTGCTCTCCCTCCCTCCCCCTCAATCCCTCCGATCAGTTCGACGTGCTTCAACGCTGCCATGGCCGACGGCGGCCTGTTTACGCTGAAGAGGAGCGTCGTTCCCCATGGGACGACCAAGGTGAACGTGGTCTACACGAATGACCCTTCCGTTCTCGAGCACACCCTCAAGATGTACGAACAAAAGCTACTAGAGGACAGGCCCAGGTTCGTCGGCCTCGACCTAGAATACACTGCGAACCAAGTAAGTACCGCCGTCGTTCAGTTGGCCATGGACGACCACGTCCTGGTGTACCATTTCTGCAGGTATGTTCTTCACATGCCTTCCTTTATCCTTTTGTTTTTTAATATAGAAACTCTTCCTTTATCTTGGATCTGCTTTTTTATTTCGAAATAGACTAGGTTCTAACTTGTATGAAAACACGAACAAACTAACTTGTATGAAAAATGTGGTCTGGAACGTAATATCCAACATACTTGTATAATTTTTTTTGGATTGACCACGATATCTAGTTTCATGATTTTGGTACTCAAAATTTGCACAAATTTCATGTACTCATACTCACCGATAATCGGCATGGATGTCAAGATATTAACATATAGTAACTGAATCTTAACTTGACACTTAAATAATTAGATCATATAGTCGCAACAATAATTCATGTTATTTTGATGTGTATCACTGATGCAAAATCATTGTTTCACTGCAACAAGTATACAGTTTACTGGAAGAAAAATATGTGTACACTATTTCAGCATATACGATCTTACAAGATTGATTTGTGTTAACATGCAGGAGTCCTGATAATCTGGCACTGCAAGAATTCCTTCAACATAAAGGAATTTGTTTCACAACTGTTGACATCAGGGGTGACTCTAGCAGGTTTGCTAGAGATGGCATTAAAATTCCTAAACATAATTGGATTGACATTCAGGATATGATCAATTTCAATGGTCCTGGCAATAGGACTGGCATGGGTGATTTGGCAGCCGCCATCATTGACCCATCTTACAAAGACATGAAGACCAAGTTCCCTACTAGCAGCCACTATCAATGGGAGTGCATGCCATTGCCTGAAGTAAACTTGAGGTATGCTGCGATTGATGGGTATGTCAGTTTTGAGTTGTACAGGCAACTCAAAAAAATCAATGATGAGCAGCGTCAAGCACAACCAATTCCAAGGGAAGTGGTTTGCCCGGATTGCAAGGAAGCGGCTAGGTTGGCCGCTCTTCCCCCTGCCTGGCGCGACGAGAAGAAGCAGTGTGTCGGGACAACCTCATGGGAATTTGTATCTTATTGCTTTAGGCACAACATACCATTTGATCCGAAGAATATGCCACCATGGATAAAGGACCCGTGCGAGCCTACTTCGGGGTCTCCGTGGGATGGCGGTTCACATGGTGAGCAAGCTAGGGCAACGGCTGGATGTGGTGAGCTAGCAAGGGCAGGGCCTGTATCTGGTTGGGAAGCTCCAACAAGGATTCCCGACACACGAAGTGCGAACGAGTGCAGAACTTGGACTGCCAACCCATGGGAGGCAGGTACAAGCGGCACCGGCAAGCGCATCAAGAGGGATGATGATAATTGGTGAACTAGGCTGGCGTTATATGTTTCCAAGATTGTACATAAGTTTAGAATTATGAACTGGTAGTATTGTTTAGGTGATGTAATTACTTTTGCAACAATGTGTATGAGGTTTCAGAACCACGCATCCTTATTTAAACATGTTTAAAACATGAAAATGAAAAGGTAAGCCTGCATCCTTCTTAGTCACTCCAAAATGAAGCTTTTCGGAAGGTATTTGAAATTTCCATGTTTGAAACCCAAAACGACTTCTCTTCGTGATTGACTTCATAAGACAAAGTTCAGGCTTAGGGGTAGATACATGATTTTTCTGGTTTGAATATGACTAGACCTTGTTTATCAACTTGAGTGCTTACTATATGACATAAGAAGGCTATGTGCTTTGGTTTTTTTTTTTTTGAAATTTTATGCCCATTTGAATCTTGGTCAAATCCTAGGTACGGTTTGACCAAGATTTGAACAAGTTTAAAATATGAAAATAAAATGTAAGCCCGGTCTGGATCCTTCTTAGTCACTCTGAAATGAAGCTTTTGGGAGGTTTTTGAAATTTCCATGTTTGAAACCCAAAACCACTTCTCTTCATGCTTGACTTCGTAAGATAGAGTTTAGGGTTAGGGGTAGATACGTACATGATTTTTCTAACTATTTTTATGCCCATTTGAATCTTGGTCAAATCATAGGTTTGACCAAGATTTAAACATGTTTAAAATATGAAAATGAAAAGGTAAGCCTGCATCCTTCTTAGTCACTCCAAAATGAAGTTTTTGGGAAGGGTTTTGAAATTTCCATGTTTGAAATCCAAAAACGACTTCTCTTCGTGCTTGACTTCATAAGACAAAGTTTAGGGTTAGGGGTAGATACATGATTTTTCTGGTTTGAATATGTCTAGACCTTGTTTATCAACTTGAGTGCTTATTATATGACATAAAAAGGCTATGTGCTTTGGTTTTTCATTTTTTTATACCCATTTGAATCTTGGTCAAATCCTAGGTTTGACCAAGATTTGAACAAGTTTAAAACATAAAAATAAAAGGTAAGCTCGACCTGGATCCTTCTTAGTCACTCTAAAATGAAGCTTTTGGGGGGTTCTTGAAATTTCCATGTTTGAAACCCAAAACCACATCTCTTCATGCTTGACTTCATAAGACAGAGTTTAGGGTTAGGGTAGATACATGATTTGTCTGGTTTGAATATGTCTTGACCTTGTTTATCAACTTGAATGCTTAATATATGACATAAGAATACTATGTGCTTTGGTTTTCATTTTTTGATTTTTTCTGAATTTTTATGCCCATTTGATCTTGGTCAAATCCTAGGTTTAACCAAGGTTTAAACAAGTTTAAAACATGAAAATGAAAAGGTAAGCCTGCATCCTTCTTAGTCACTCCAAAATGAGGCTTTTGGGAAGGTTTTTGTAATTTCCATGTTTGAAACCCAAAACGACTTCTCTTCGTGCTTGACTTCATAAGACAAAGTTTAGGGTTAGGGGTAGATACAAGATTTTTCTGGTTTGAATATCTCTAGACCTTGTTTACCAACTTGAGTGCTTACTATATATGACATAAGAAGGCTATGTGCTTTGGTTTTTTAGTTTTTTTGAATTTCTATACCCATTTGAATCTTGGTCAAATCCTAGGTACGGTTTGACCAAGATTTGAACATGTTTAAAACATGAAAATAAAAGGTAAGCATGGATCCTTCTTAGTAACTCTAAAATGAAGCTTTTGGGAGGTTTTTGAAATTTCCATGTTTGAAACCCAAAACCACTTCTCTTCATGCTTGATCGACTTCATAAGACAGAATTTAGGGTTAGTGGGTAGATACATGATTTGTCTGGTTTGAATATGTTTAGACCTTGTTTATCAAATTGAATGCTTACTATATGACATAAGAATACTATGTGCTTTAGTTTTCATTTTTTGATTTTTTCTGATTTTTTTTGCCCATTTGATCTTGGTCAAATCCTAGGTTTAACCAAGATTTAAACAAGTTTAAGACATGAAAATGAAAAGGTAAGCCTGCATCCTTCTTAGTCACTCCAAAATGAAGCTTTTCGGAAGGTTTTTGAAATTTCCATGTTTGAAACCCAAAACCACTTCTCTTCATGCTTTACTTCACAAGACAGAGTTTAGGGTTAGGGGTAATATACGTGATTTGTCTAGTTTGAATATGTCTAGACCTTGTTTTATCAACTTGAATTCTTACTATATGACATAAAAAAAACTATGTGGTTTGGTTTGATAGTTCATTGTTCATAATTCATAGTTGATCATACATACGGATCATACATACAGAATTGCGCGATCCTTATCGCGACTTCTAACCTATCTAGTCGTCGAGGAAGATGATGGTCGCGTTCTCCTCCGCATCCCGCGCCTCCTTCTCCTTCACGGCGGCGATGGCCGCCGCCTTGTCTTCTTCCTCCGCCCTCTTCTTGTCGGCATCGTCCTTGAGGGACGCGGCCAGCGCCTTCAAGAAGAGGGGGTCTTCCCCTTCCTCCGCCTCCTCCACCTCCTCGCCGGCTGGCGGCGCGAATCCGCCGCTGGTGCTCGCCTCCCACGCCGCCTTCGACCGGCGGTTCCTCTCCCGGTCGGCGCACCATTTGTTGAAGACGGGGCCGCTCATCGGTTTGAGCGGCGGATCCGCCTTGTACCAGAGCCCGCCCGGGGCGAACTCGCGGAGCGACGACGGCATGTACAGGGAGCCTCTGTACCTGCACGCCGCGCGCCGACTCCCGGCGGCGGACTGCTTGCACTGGAGCCGCCACGCCTCCTCGAGCGTGTCCGGCGCGCGGGATCGCTTCGATCCGCTCGCGGGCGACGCGGAACTGGTACGGCGTGAATACATGGCGAGCGGCGAAGAATCACCACCCTGCAATCAAGGCCAAGCACGCAGCATATGGCCTCTTCCTTACGTCTTTTGACTGGTTTGTTGCCGGTCAACGCCC
The DNA here is from genome assembly GCF_019359855.2 of Lolium perenne. Taxonomy (NCBI): domain Eukaryota; kingdom Viridiplantae; phylum Streptophyta; class Magnoliopsida; order Poales; family Poaceae; genus Lolium; species Lolium perenne. The sequence goes on from NC_067245.2 coordinate 97,649,570, forward strand.
CTGCTGCTGGCCCTGATGCTCCTGGTCCTGTTTAAAGTTTAGCATTAAACTCTACTATACAACTATCGTGGTCTTGTGATGTACAGTACTAGTACTCTTTTGTAGCATTTGTGATGTAGTAGTACTATACTTTTTTTTGAACTGATATAGTACTATCTAAGAAAAGTACTCCCTCCGATTCACATTCTTTTTAGCACCAAGAAATATGGATCGGAGCGAGGGAGTAAATTGGCATCTCGTGCATGAAGCTTGACAGATTGATCGGGTTGGCTAGAACGGCTAAACAATGCTGCTCATTAGGCAAATGCATGCCATGTACGATAGTATACATCTAGTAAAGAAGTCTATACTGACATAAAAAAAGACTACATTGGGGATGAGAGTCAATTGGGGCATCTACAATACAGAAAATCTTGCTCGTAGTTGATTTTGGCTAAGAGGGTTTTGTGCCCATACTTATCTTGGTCAAATCCTAGGTTTGACAATGATTTAAACAAGTTTAAAATATGAAAATGAAAAGGTAAGCATGGATACTTCTTAGTCACTCTAAAATGAAGCTTTTGGGAGGTTTTTGATATTTCCATGTTTGAAACCAAGAACCACTTCTCTTCATGCTTGGCTTCATAAGATAAAGTTTAGGGGTTAGGGGGTAGATACATGATTTGTTTGGTTTGAATATGTCTAGACCTTGTTTATCAGCTTGAATGCTTACTATATGACATAAGAAGACTATGTACTTTGGTTTTTCATTTTTTTGTTTTTTTAATTTTTTGCCCATTTGAATCTTGGTCAAATACACTAGCTATGACCAAGATGTAAACAAGTTTAAAACATGAAAATGAAAAGGTAAGCATGGATCCTTCTTAGTCACTCTAAAATGAAGCTTTTGGGGGGTTCTTGAAATTTCCAAGTTTGAAACCCAAAACCACTTCTCTTCATGCTTGACTACATAAGATAGAGTTTAGGGTTAGGGGTAGATACATGATTTTTCTTGTTTGAATATATCTAGACCTTGTTTGTCAACTTTAATGCTAACTATATGACATAAGAAAACTGTGTGCTTTGGTTTTTAATTTTTCTGATTTTTTTATTTTGATGCACATTTGAATCTTTGTCAAATCCTAGGTTTGACCAAGATTTAAACAAGTATAAAACATGAAAATGAAAAGGGGAAGCATGTATCCTTCTTAGTCACTCTAAAATGAAGTTTTTGGGATGTTCTTGAAATTTTCATGTTTGAAACCCAAAACCACTTCTCTTCATGCTTGACTTCATAAGATATAGTTTAGGGGCTAGGGGATAGATACATGATTTGCCTAGGTTTGAATATGCATGTCCAAACCTTGTTTATCAACTTGAATGCTTAGTATATGACATAAGAAGACTATATGCTTTTGTTTTTCATTTTTCTGGTTATTTTTAAATTTTATGCCCATTTGAATCTTTTGGTCAAATCCTTGGTTTAATTTGACACAGATTTAAACAAGTTTAAAATATGAAAATGAAAAGGTGGTAAGCAGGCATGGATCCTTCTTATATATATTAGTCACTCTAAAATGAAGCTTTTGGGAGGTTTTTGAAATTTCCATGTTTGAAACCCAAAACCACTTCTCTTCATGTTGTTGACTTCATAAGATAGAGTTTAGGGGTTAGGGGTATAGATACATGATTTGTCTTGTTTGAATATGTGTCTAGACCTTGTTTATCAACTTTAATGCTTACTATATGACATAAGAACACTATGTGCTTTAATTTGGTTTTTAATTTTTTTAATTTTTTTTGAATTTTGATGCACATTTTGAATCTTGGTCAAATCCTAGGTTTGACCGAGATTTGAACAAGTTTAAAACAAGAAAGTAAAAGGTAAGCCCGCCAGACAGGATCCTTCTTAGTCACTCTATAATGAAGCTTTTAGGGGGGTTGTTGAAAATGTAAGCATGTATCCTTCTTAGTACGTCACACCACAATGAAGCTTTTGGGAGGGTTTTTGAAATGTCCATGTTTGAAACCCAAAACGACTTCTCTTCGTGCTTGACTTCATAATTAAGACAAAGTTTAGGGTTAGGGGTAGATACATGATTTTTCTGGTTTGAATATGTCTAGACTTTGTTTATCAACTTGAGTGCTTACTATATGGCATATATAAGAAGCTAGGCTATGTGCTTTGGTTTTTCATTTTTTTTTGAATTTTTATGCCCATTTGAATCTTGGTCAAATCCTAGGTACGTCATTTTTGACCAAGATTTGAACATGTTTAAAACATGAAAATAAAAGGTAAGCATGGATCCTTCTTAGTCACTCTAAAATGAAGCTTTTGGGAGGTTTTTGAAATTTCCATGTTTGAAACCCAAAACCACTTCTCTTCATGCTTGGCTTCGTAAGATAGAGTTTAGGGTTTGGGGTAGATACGTACATGATTTTTCTAAGTATTTTTACGCCCATTTGAATCTTCGTCAAATCCTAAGTTTGACCAAGATTTGAACAGGTTTAAAACATGAAAATGAAAAGGGTAAGCCTGGATCCTTGTTTAGGGTTAGGGGGTAGATACATGATTTTTGTGGTTTGAATATGCCAGACCTTGTTTATCACCTTGAATGCTTACTATATGACATAGGAAGACGGCGTGCTTTTGTTTTTTGTTTTTTTTGATTTTTTTTGAATTTTTATGCCCATTTGAATCTTGGTCAAGTCATAGGTTTGACCAAGATTTAAACATGTTTAAAACATGAAAATGAAAAAGTAAGCCTGGATCCTTCTTAGTCACTCCAAAATGTACCAATTGATAAATGAGTTAACTTGGCTTCATGGAAAAAATAATGTCATGTAAATGATTTAACTTGGCTTTCGTACCCTTGAATCCATAGGAAACTTTGTATAAATGTAGTAGTATAATAATCAACCGAGTTTTTACATCAACAGGTCTGTCACTTACGTGTGGTGTCCATGCGTGAGGTCCCACTCTTCAGTGAGCACAAGTCACGTGCAATAGGTACGCAAACTCCCAGCCATTTTCTTTGTCAAGAGAAGACGCATCAGGATGCGTATCGGAAGTATGTGGGTCCTTCTGGATCCTTCGGTTGTCCCTCTCACAAAAAAAACAAATCTCTCTCATTCTCGGCCTCGCTCGACTCGCTCGCTCGCTCGCTCGCTCGCTCCTGCTCACTGACAAACCCTGCACAAAAGTCAACATCATCACACGAAAAAGGGGAGACACCATAATTCTCTCCCTTCTTCTCTCCTTCCGAGTGATCCCTCTTCCTCCGAGTTTCACTCGACGGGCAAACACACATGTGCTGCATAGTAATAATAAAAAAGTAGAAAAATCGACCTACGAATCTATGATTAAATATGTTAAACTAGGGTTTTGCCCACTACTACAGATCAAGTTCAAAAATATCCAACTACTACTTCGATTTTGGGCTACTAATATAAAACTAAAATAAGTTGAACTAGTATTCCTCTAAAAAATCATTTTGGTATGCATTGTTTGATACTTTTCATAGCTATAGTGCATCACAAATTTATGATTTCATGCTTTGCTTTGCCAATTTCGATTTTTTCTAACCACCTTCTCTTTGATTTCAAATTTAGGTCAAACTATCGATGCCTACTATGTGTTCTACTTGAATTGGATGCAGCGTGCGCACATGTTTTGCCATTGTTTTGGGCTTCCACACATCTTTGGGGCATCCAAGTATTTAAGTTACCTTGTTTTTTGAATTGTAATTCATACCCTTCCTCCCAATTTTTATGCCCATTTGAATCTTGGTCAAATCCTAAGTTTGACCAAGATTTGAACAAGTTTAAAACATGAAAATGAAAAGGTAAGCCTGAATCCTTCTTAGTCACTCTAAAATGAGAAGCTTTTGGGAGTTTTTTGAAATTTCCATGTTTGAAACCCAAAACCACTTCTCTTCATGCTTGACTTCATAAGACAGAGTTAATTTAGGGTTAGGGGTAGATACATGATTTGTCTAGTTTGTTGTTTAGACCTTGTTTATCAACTTGAATGCTTACTATATGACATAATAATACTATGTGCTTTGGTTTTCATTTTTTTTGATTTTTTCTGAATTTTTATGCCCATTTGATCTTGGTGAAATCCTAGGCTTAACCAATATTTAAGCAAGTTTAAAACATGAAAATGAAAAGGTAAGCCTGTATCCTTCTTAATTAGTCACTCCAAAATGAAGCTTTTGGGAAGGTTTTTGAAATTTCCATGTTTGAAATCCAAAACGACTTCTCTTCGTGCTTGACTTCATAAGACAAAGTTTGGGGCTAGGGGTAGAAACATGATTTTTCTGGTTTGAATATGTCTAGACCTTGTTTATGAACTTGAGTGCTTACGTACTATATGACATAAGAAGGCTATATGCTTTGGTTTTTCATTTTTTTTGAAATTTTATGCCCATTTTTGAATCTTGATCAAATCCTAGGTACGGTTTGACCAAGATTTGAACAATTTTAAAACATGAAAATAAAAGGTAAGCCCGACCTGGATCCTTTAGTCACTCTAAAATGAAGCTTTTGGGGGGTTCTTGAAATTTCCAAGTTTGAAACCCAAAACCACTTCTCTTCATGCTTGACTACATAAGACAGAGTTTAGGGTTAGGGGTAGATACATGATTTTTCTTGTTTGAATATATCTAGACCTTGTTTATATCAACTTTAATGCTAACTATATGACATAAGAAAACTATGTGCTTTGGTTTTTAATTTTTCTGATTTTTTATTTTGATGCACATTTGAATCTTTGTCAAATCCTAGGTTTGACCAAGATTTGAACATGTTTAAAACATGAAAATAAAAGGTAAGCATGGATCCTTCTTAGTCACTCTAAAATGAAGCTTTTGGGAGGTTTTTGAAATTTCCATGTTTGAAACCCAAAACCACTTCTCTTCATGCTTGGCTTCGTAAGATAGAGTTTAGGGTTTGGGGTAGATACGTACATGATTTTTCTAAGTATTTTTACGCCCATTTGAATCTTCGTCAAATCCTAAGTTTGACCAAGATTTGAACAAGTTTAAAACATGAAAATGAAAAGGTTAAGCCTGGATCCTTGTTTAGGTTTAGGGGGTAGATACATGATTTTTGTGGTTTGAATATGCCAGACCTTGTTTATCACCTTGAATGCTTACTATATGACATAGGAAGACGGCGTGCTTTTGTTTTTTCTTTTTTTTTGATTTTTTTTGAATTTTTATGCCCATTTGAATCTTGGTCAAGTCATAGGTTTGACCAAGATTTAAACATGTTTAAAACATGAAAATGAAAAAGTAACCCTGGATCCTTCTTAGTCACTCCAAAATGTACCAATTGATAAATGAGTTAACTTGGCTTCATGGAAAAAATAATGTCATGTAAATGATTTAACTTGGCTTTCGTACCCTTGAATCCATAGGAAACTTTGTATAAATGTAGTAGTATAATAATCAACCGAGTTTTTACATCAACAGGTCTGTCACTTACGTGTGGTGTCCATGCGTGAGGTCCCACACTTCAGTGAGCACAAGTCACGTGCAATAGGTACGCAAACTCCCAGCCATTTTCTTTGTCAAGAGAAGATGCATCAGGATGCGTATCGGAAGTATGTGGGTCCTTCTGGATCCTTCGGTTGTCCCTCTCACAAAAAAAAAAATCTCTCTCATTCTCGGCCTCGCTCGACTCGCTCGCTCGCTCGCTCCTGCTCACTGACAAACCCTGCACAAAAGTCAACATCATCACACGAAAAAGGGGAGACACCATAATTCTCTCCCTTCTTCTCTCCTTCCGAGTGATCCCTCTTCCTCCGAGTTTCACTCGACGGGCAAACACACATGTGCTGCATAGTAATAATCAAAAAGTAGAAAAATCGACCTACGAATCTATGATTAAATATGTTAAACTAGGGTTTTGCCCACTACTACAGATCAAGTTCAAAAATATCCAACTACTACTTCGATTTTGGGCTACTAATATAAAACTAAAATAAGTTGAACTAGTATTCCTCTAAAAAATCATTTTGGTATGCATTGTTTGATACTTTTCATAGCTATAGTGCATCACAAATTTATGATTTCATGCTTTGCTTTGCCAATTTCGATTTTTTCTAACCACCTTCTCTTTGATTTCAAATTTAGGTCAAACTATCGATGCCTACTATGTGTTCTACTTGAATTGGATGCAGCGTGCGCACATGTTTTGCCATTGTTTTGGGCTTCCACACATCTTTGGGGCATCCAAGTATTTAAGTTACCTTGTTTTTTTGAATTGTAATTCATACCCTTCCTCCCAATTTTTATGCCCATTTGAATCTTGGTCAAATCCTAAGTTTGACCAAGATTTGAACAAGTTTAAAACATGAAAATGAAAAGGTAAGCCTGAATCCTTCTTAGTCACTCTAAAATGAGAAGCTTTTGGGAGTTTTTTGAAATTTCCATGTTTGAAACCCAAAACCACTTCTCTTCATGCTTGACTTCATAAGACAGAGTTAATTTAGGGTTAGGGGTAGATACATGATTTGTCTAGTTTGTTGTTTAGACCTTGTTTATCAACTTGAATGCTTACTATATGACATAATAATACTATGTGCTTTGGTTTTCATTTTTTTTGATTTTTTCTGAATTTTTATGCCCATTTGATCTTGGTGAAATCCTAGGCTTAACCAATATTTAAGCAAGTTTAAAACATGAAAATGAAAAGGTAAGCCTGTATCCTTCTTAATTAGTCACTCCAAAATGAAGCTTTTGGGAAGGTTTTTGAAATTTCCATGTTTGAAATCCAAAACGACTTCTCTTCGTGCTTGACTTCATAAGACAAAGTTTGGGGCTAGGGGTAGAAACATGATTTTTCTGGTTTGAATATGTCTAGACCTTGTTTATGAACTTGAGTGCTTACGTACTATATGACATAAGAAGGCTATATGCTTTGGTTTTTCATTTTTTTTGAAATTTTATGCCCATTTTTGAATCTTGATCAAATCCTAGGTACGGTTTGACCAAGATTTGAACAATTTTAAAACATGAAAATAAAAGGTAAGCCCGACCTGGATCCTTTAGTCACTCTAAAATGAAGCTTTTGGGGGTTCTTGAAATTTCCAAGTTTGAAACCCAAAACCACTTCTCTTCATGCTTGACTACATAAGACAGAGTTTAGGGTTAGGGGTAGATACATGATTTTTCTTGTTTGAATATATCTAGACCTTGTTTATATCAACTTTAATGCTAACTATATGACATAAGAAAACTATGTGCTTTGGTTTTTAATTTTTCTGATTTTTTATTTTGATGCACATTTGAATCTTTGTCAAATCCTAGGTTTGACCAAGATTTAAACAAGTATAAAACATGAAAATGAAAAGGGGAAGCCTGTATCCTTCTTAGTCACTCTAAAATGAAGTTTTTGGGATGTTCTTGAAATTTTCATGTTTGAAACCCAAAACCACTTCTCTTCATGCTTGACTTCATAAGATATAGTTTAGGGGCTAGGGGATAGATACATGATTTGCCTAGGTTTGAATATGCATGTCCAAACCTTGTTTAATTATCAACTTGAATGCTTAGTATATGACATAAGAAGACTATATGCTTTTGTTTTTCATTTTTCTGATTTTTTTTACATTTTATGCCCATTTGAATCTTTTGGTCAAATCCTTGGTTTAATTTGACACGGATTTAAACAAGTTTAAAATATGAAAATGAAAAGGTGGTAAGCAGGCATGGATCCTTCTTATATATATTAGTCACTCTAAAATGAAGCTTTTGGGAGGGTTTTTGAAATTTCCATGTTTGAAACCCAAAACCACTTCTCTTCATGTTGTTGACTTCATAAGATAGAGTTTAGGGGTTAGGGGTATAGATACATGATTTGTCTTGTTTGAATATGTGTCTAGACCTTGTTTATCAACTTTAATGCTTACTATATGACATAAGAACACTATGTGCTTTAATTTGGTTTTTAATTTTTATAATTTTTTTGAATTTTGATGCACATTTTGAATCTTGGTCAAATCCTAGGTTTGACCGAGATTTGAACAAGTTTAAAACAAGAAAATAAAAGGTAAGCACGCCACTGGATCCTTCTTAGTCACTCTATAATGAAGCTTTTAGGGGGGTTGTTGAAAATGTAAGCATGTATCCTTCTTAGTACGTCACACCACAATGAAGCTTTTGGGAGGGTTTTTGAAATGTCCATGTTTGAAACCCAAAACGACTTCTCTTCATGCTTGACTTCATAATTAAGACAAAGTTTAGGGTTAGGGGTAGATACATGATTTTCCTGGTTTGAATATGTCTAGACTTTCTTTATCAACTTGAGTGCTTACTATATGGCATATATAAGAAGCTAGGCTATGTGCTTTGGTTTTTCATTTTTTTTGAATTTTTATGCCCATTTGAATCTTGGTCAAATCCTAGGTACGTACGGTTTGACCAAGATTTGAACATGTTTAAAACATGAAAATAAAAGGTAAGCATGGATCCTTCTTAGTCACTCTAAAATGAAGCTTTTGGGAGGTTTTTGAAATTTCCATGTTTGAAACCCAAAACCACTTCTCTTCATGCTTGGCTTCGTAAGATAGAGTTTAGGGTTTGGGGTAGATACGTACATGATTTTTCTAAGTATTTTTACGCCCATTTGAATCTTCGTCAAATCCTAAGTTTGACCAAGATTTGAACAAGTTTAAAACATGAAAATGAAAAGGGTAAGCCTGGATCCTTGTTTAGGGTTAGGGGGTAGATACATGATTTTTGTGGTTTGAATATGCCAGACCTTGTTTATCACCTTGAATGCTTACTATATGACATAGGAAGACGGCGTGCTTTTGTTTTTTGTTTTTTTTGATTTTTTTTGAATTTTTATGCCCATTTGAATCTTGGTCAAGTCATAGGTTTGACCAAGATTTAAACATGTTTAAAACATGAAAATGAAAAAGTAACCCTGGATCCTTCTTAGTCTCTCCAAAATGTACCAATTGATAAATGAGTTAACTTGGCTTCATGGAAAAAATAATGTCATGTAAATGATTTAACTTGGCTTTCGTACCCTTGAATCCATAGGAAACTTTGTATAAATGTAGTAGTATAATAATCAACCGAGTTTTTACATCAACAGGTCTGTCACTTACGTGTGGTGCCCATGCGTGAGGTCCCACACTTCAGTGAGCACAAGTCACGTGCAATAGGTACGCAAACTCCCAGCCATTTTCTTTGTCAAGAGAAGATGCATCAGGATGCGTATCGGAAGTATGTGGGTCCTTCAGGATCCTTCGGTTGTCCCTCTCACAAAAAAAAAACAAATCTCTCTCATTCTCGGCCTCGCTCGACTCGCTCGCTCGCTCGCTCCTGCTCACGGACAAACCCTGCACAAAAGTCAACATCATCACACGAAAAAGGGGAGACACCATAATTCTCTCCCTTCTTCTCTCCTTCCGAGTGATCCCTCTTCCTCCGAGTTTCACTCGACGGGCAAACACACATGTGCTGCATACTAATAATAAAAAAGTAGAAAAATCGACCTATGAATCTATGATTAAATATGTTAAACTAGGGTTTTGCCCACTACTACAGATCAAGTTCAAAAATATCCAACTACTACTTCGATTTTGGGATACTAATATAAAACTAAAATAAGTTGAACTAGTATTCCTCTAAAAAATCATTTTGGTATGCATTGTTTGATACTTTTCATAGCTATAATGCATCACAAATTTATGATTTCATGCTTTGCTTTGCCAATTTCGATTTTTTCTAACCACCTTCTCTTTGATTTCAAATTTAGGTCAAACTATCGATGCCTACTATGTGTTCTACTTGAATTGGATGCAGCGTGCACACATGTTTTGCCATTGTTTTGGGCTTCCACACATCTTTGGGGCATCCAAGTATTTAAGTTACCTTGTTTTTTTGAATTGTAATTCATACCCTTCCTCCCAATTTTTATGCCCATTTGAATCTTGGTCAAATCCTAAGTTTGACCAAGATTTGAACAAGTTTAAAACATGAAAATGAAAAGGTAAGCCTGAATCCTTCTTAGTCACTCTAAAATGAGAAGCTTTTGGGAGTTTTTTGAAATTTCCATGTTTGAAACCCAAAACCACTTCTCTTCATGCTTGACTTCATAAGACAGAGTTAATTTAGGGTTAGGGGGTAGATACATGATTTGTCTAGTTTGTTGTTTAGACCTTGTTTATCAACTTGAATGCTTACTATATGACATAATAATACTATGTGCTTTGGTTTTCATTTTTTTGATTTTTCTGAATTTTTATGCCCATTTGATCTTGGTCAAATCCTAGGCTTAACCAATATTTAAACAAGTTTAAAACATGAAAATGAAAAGGTAAGCCTGTATCCTTCTTAATTAGTCACTCCAAAATGAAGCTTTTGGGAAGGTTTTTGAAATTTCCATGTTTGAAATCCAAAACGACTTCTCTTCGTGCTTGACTTCATAAGACAAAGTTTAGGGCTAGGGGTAGAAACATGATTTTTCTGGTTTGAATATGTCTAGACCTTGTTTATGAACTTGAGTGCTTACGTACTATATGACATAAGAAGGCTATATGCTTTGGTTTTTCATTTTTTGAAATTTTATGCCCATTTTTGAATCTTGATCAAATCCTAGGTACGGTTTGACCAAGATTTGAACAATTTTAAAACATGAAAATAAAAGGTAAACCCGACCTGGATCCTTTAGTCACTCTAAAATGAAGCTTTTGGGGGGTTCTTGAAATTTCCAAGTTTGAAACCCAAAACCACTTCTCTTCATGCTTGACTACATAAGACAGAGTTTAGGGTTAGGGGTAGATACATGATTTTTCTTGTTTGAATATATCTAGACCTTGTTTATATCAACTTTAATGCTAACTATATGACATAAGAAAACTATGTGCTTTGGTTTTTAATTTTTCTGATTTTTTATTTTGATGCACATTTGAATCTTTGTCAAATCCTAGGTTTGACCAAGATTTAAACAAGTATAAAACATGAAAATGAAAAGGGGAAGCCTGTATCCTTCTTAGTCACTCTAAAATGAAGTTTTTGGGATGTTCTTGAAATTTTCATGTTTGAAACCCAAAACCACTTCTCTTCATGCTTGACTTCATAAGATATAGTTTAGGGGCTAGGGGATAGATACATGATTTGCCTAGGTTTGAATATGCATGTCCAAACCTTGTTTATCAACTTGAATGCTTAGTATATGACATAAGAAGACTATATGCTTTTGTTTTTCATTTTTCTGGTTTTTTTAAAATTTTATGCCCATTTGAATCTTTTGGTCAAATCCTTGGTTTAATTTGACACGGATTTAAACAAGTTTAAAATATGAAAATGAAAAGGTGGTAAGCAGGCATGGATCCTTCTTATATATATTAGTCACTCTAAAATGAAGCTTTTGGGAGGTTTTTGAAATTTCCATGTTTGAAACCCAAAACCACTTCTCTTCATGTTGTTGACTTCATAAGATAGAGTTTAGGGGTTAGGGGTATAGATACATGATTTGTCTTGTTTGAATATGTGTCTAGACCTTGTTTATCAACTTTAATGCTTACTATATGACATAAGAACACTATGTGCTTTAATTTGGTTTTTAATTTTTATAATTTTTTTTGAATTTTGATGCACATTTTGAATCTTGGTCAAATCCTAGGTTTGACCGAGATTTGAACAAGTTTAAAACAAGAAAATAAAAGGTAAGCCCGCCAGACTGGATCCTTCTTAGTCACTCTATAATGAAGCTTTTAGGGGGGTTGTTGAAAATGTAAGCATGTATCCTTCTTAGTACGTCACACCACAATGAAGCTTTTGGGAGGGTTTTTTAAATGTCCATGTTTGAAACCCAAAACGACTTCTCTTCGTGCTTGACTTCATAATTAAGACAAAGTTTAGGGTTAGGGGTAGATACATGATTTTTCTGGTTTGAATATGTCTAGAGTTTGTTTATCAACTTGAGTGCTTACTATATGGCATATATAAGAAGCTAGGCTATGTGGTTTTTCATTTTTTTTTTGAATTTTTATGCCCATTTGAATCTTGGTCAAATCCTAGGTACGTACGGTTTGACCAAGATTTGAACATGTTTAAAACATGAAAATAAAAGGTAAGCATGGATCCTTCTTAGTCACTCTAAAATGAAGCTTTTGGGAGGTTTTTGAAATTTCCATGTTTGAAACCCAAAACCACTTCTCTTCATGCTTGGCTTCGTAAGATAGAGTTTAGGGTTTGGGGTAGATACGTACATGATTTTTCTAAGTATTTTTACGCCCATTTGAATCTTCGTCAAATCCTAAGTTTGACCAAGATTTGAACAAGTTTAAAACATGAAAATGAAAAGGGTAAGCCTGGATCCTTGTTTAGGGTTAGGGGGTAGATACATGATTTTTGTGGTTTGAATATGCCAGACCTTGTTTATCACCTTGAATGCTTACTATATGACATAGGAAGACGGCGTGCTTTTGTTTTTTGTTTTTTTTTTATTTTTTTTTGAATTTTTATGCCCATTTGAATCTTGGTCAAGTCATAGGTTTGACCAAGATTTAAACATGTTTAAAACATGAAAATGAAAAAGTAACCCTAGATCCTTCTTAGTCACTCCAAAATGTACCAATTGATAAATGAGTTAACTTGGCTTCATGGAAAAAATAATGTCATGTAAATGATTTAACTTGGCTTTCGTACCCTTGAATCCATAGGAAACTTTGTATAAATGTAGTAGTATAATAATCAACCGAGTTTTTACATCAACAGGTCTGTCACTTACGTGTGGTGCCCATGCGTGAGGTCCCACACTTCAGTGAGCACAAGTCACGTGCAATAGGTACGCAAACTCCCATCCATTTTCTTTGTCAAGAGAAGACGCATCAGGATGCGTATCAGAAGTATGTGGGTCCTTTCGGATCCTTTGGTTGTCCCTCTCACAAAAAAAAACAAATCTCTCTCATTCTCGGCCTCGCTCGACTCGCTCGCTCGCTCGCTCCTGCTCACTGACAAACCCTGCACAAAAGTCAACATCATCACACGAAAAAGGGGAGACACCATAATTCTCTCCCTTCTTCTCTCCTTCCGAGTGATCCCTCTTCCTCCGAGTTTCACTCGACGGGCAAACACACATGTGCTGCATAGTAATAATAAAAAAGTAGAAAAATTGACCTACGAATCTATGATTAAATAAGTTAAACTAGGGTTTTGCCCACTACTACAGATCAAGTTCAAAAATATCCAACTACTACTTCGATTTTGGGCTACTAATATAAAACTAAAATAAGTTGAACTAGTATTCCTCTAAAAAATCATTTTGGTATGCATTGTTTGATACTTTTCATAGCTATAGTGCATCACAAATTTATGATTTCATGCTTTGCTTTGCCAATTTCGATTTTTTCTAACCACCTTCTCTTTGATTTCAAATTTAGGTCAAACTATCGATGCTTACTATATGACATAATAATACTATGTGCTTTGGTTTTCATTTTTTTTTTGATTTTTTCTGAATTTTTATGCCCATTTGATCTTGGTCAAATCCTAGGCTTAACCAATATTTAAACAAGTTTAAAACATGAAAATAAAAGGTAAGCCCGACCTGGATCCTTTAGTCACTCTAAAATGAAGCTTTTGGGGGGTTCTTGAAATTCCAAGTTTGAAACCCAAAACCACGTACTTCTCTTCATGCTTGACTACATAAGACATACAAAGTTTAGGGTTAGGGGTAGATACATGATTTTTCTTGTTTGAATATATCTAGACCTTGTTTATATCAACTTTAATGCTAACTATATGACATAAGAAAACTATGTGCTTTGGTTTTTAATTTTTCTGATTTTTTATTTTGATGCACATTTGAATCTTTGTCAAATCCTAGGTTTGACCAAGATTTAAACAAGTATAAAACATGAAAATGAAAAGGGGAAGCCTGTATCCTTCTTAGTCACTCTAAAATGAAGTTTTTGGGATGTTCTTGAAATTTTCATGTTTGAAACCCAAAACCACTTCTCTTCATGCTTGACTTCATAAGATAGAGTTTAGGGGCTAGGGGATAGATACATGATTTTCCTAGGTTTGAATATGCATGTCCAAACCTTGTTTATCAACTTGAATGCTTACTATATGACATAAGAAGACTATATGCTTTTTTTTCATTTTTCTAATTTTTTTTTTAAATTTTTTATGCCCATTTGAATCTTTTGGTCAAATCCTTGGTTTAATTTGACACGGATTAATTTAAACAAGTTTAAAATATGAAAATTAAAAGGTGGTAAGCAGGCATGGATCCTTCTTATATATATTAGTCACTCTAAAATGAAGCTTTTGGGAGGTTTTTGAAATTTCCATGTTTGAAACCCAAAACCACTTCTCTTCATGCATGTTGTTGACTTCATAAGATAGAGTTTAGGGGTTAGGGGTATAGATACATGATTTGTCTTGTTTGAATATGTGTCAAGACCTTGTTTATCAACTTTAATGCTTACTATATGACATAAGAACACTATGTGCTTTAATTTGGTTTTTAATTTTTATATTTTTTTTGAATTTTGATGCACATTTTGAATCTTGGTCAAATCCTAGGTTTGAACGAGATTTGAACAAGTTTAAAACAATAAAATAAAAGGTAAGCCCGCCAGACTGGATCCTTCTTAGTCACTCTTTAATGAAGCTTTTAGGGGGGTTGTTGAAAATGTAAGCATGTATCCTTCTTAGTACGTCACACCACAATGAAGCTTTTGGGAGGGTTTTTGAAATGTCCATGTTTGAAACCCAAAACGACTTCTCTTCGTGCTTGACTTCATAATTAAGACAAAGTTTAGGGTTAGGGGTAGAGATACATGATTTTTCTGGTTTGAATATGTCTAGACTTTGTTTATCAACTTGAGTGCTTACTATATCAAGTTGTGTCTGAGTCGAGTCAATGTTGAGTCGTTGAGTCACCTAGTGTTATTATTATGGTGGTGTACTTGTGTTCATGTACTTGTTTCAGACATGTATTGTTGTTTTGGTGAAGGAGACATGCATCATCCATTTTTGGTGGGGTTAATTGGTTCTAGGGTTAATTGGTTCTATGCCACTCCTCAATTCACAAGTTGTGTTTATGCCATTCCAAAAACTGAAGTTGTGTTTATGCCACTCTCAATTCTCAATACCCCCTTCTATGCCATTTTCAACAATACAACATGAAAACGGTTCAATAAATAGTCATATTTCAGTTTATACTTTCGTATTGACCAAAATAAACCTGTGTTCAGATTTGGAGCGACTTTTGGGTGTTTCGGGCACACAAGAAATCCAAAATTTTCAAATTCTGGCGAAGATTAGAACTTCTCAGAAAAATCTAATTTTTTTTTATAGGAAATCAAAAACACTGAAACGAGTATACTATTTTAATTTGAGCCATTTATGTGCAGATTTGCATAAAAAGGCTGACATTTTCTGTTCTGTCTAGAAATTGGTAAAATTTTGTCCAAAAAATCAAACTTCTTCGAAAAATCTGATAATTTTACAGAATGTCAAGAACACTAATATGAGTCATCCAAGTATTTAAGTTACCTTGTTTTTTTTGAATTGTAATTCATACCCTTCCTCCCAATTTTTATGCCCATTTGAATCTTGGTCAAATCATAAGTTTGACCAAGATTTGAACAAGTTTAAAACATGAAAATGAAAAGGTGAGCATGAATCCTTCTTAGTCACTCTAAAATGAGAAGCTTTTGGGAGTTTTTTGAAATTTCCATGTTTGAAACCCAAAACCACTTCTCTTCATGCTTGACTTCATAAGACAGAGTTTAGGGTTGGGGGTAGATACATGATTTGTCTGGTTTGTTGTTTAGACCTTGTTTATCAACTTGAATGCTTACTATATGACATAATAATACTATGTGCTTTGATTTTCATTTTTTTGATTTTTTTCTGAATTTTTATGCCCATTTGATCTTGGTCAAATCATAGGTTTAAGCAATATTTAAACAAGTTTATAACATGAAAATGAAAAGGTAAGCATGCATCCTTCTTAGTCACTCCAAAATGAAAGCTTACATATACTCTTGGAATACTGTTTTGGGTGATTTGTCATTCAAAAATTTGGTATCATTCGGATCGGAGGAAGTATAGTTGGAGATGAATGGCCCACCAAGTCTCTGCCTCGAAGTTTTCTCTTTGACCAGATAAGTATTACTACTCGCGAGGTGCCGAGGAGACGGGGAGGCCAAATTTAAGGACTAACCTTTGCTCTTGCCGTCTTCCTCAGTTCACCACTTTGTTTACCTCTTGGAATACTACTTCGCCACCATGACCGGGAGCAAGTCTCGCCACAGAAGGGCTCGTGTGGCTGCGGCGAAGCCGAGGGAATCCCAGCAATGCCGTCCCCGTGTCTTTGTCGAGGTGCCTTCTGCGCAAGAGTCTTCAAGGGGCGTCGCAGCCCGCGACTGCCACCTTCAGGCGATCCTCCATTCTTGCGCATCTTTCTATGTCTTTCACAACTTATCATCCCCTCCTTTTCTTACCTTCTCTCAATCATATATTCAGGTCGGGCGGCCTTAGTTTTCCCGCAGCCCTCCCGCTCGCGGGAAACATCTTCCACGGAGCCAAGTTCTCAAAGCAGCGAGGTATAGACATTCGTGCAAATTGGGATTCCCATTTTCTCTTTCTTGGTACTTCTCTGGGTACACTTCTGATTTTGTGCTCCATCCCCATCTGATAGAAGCCCCGCTACGAGATCGGGCCCATTTTAGAAATGGTTATGGGCGATTTCTGCGTCGAGACGGCGGACAGAAGCGCCCTCGCCGATGAGTGCATGAGACTTTATTCTGAGCTCGCCACTGAGAAGATCCGGATTCGCATTCTCGACGATATCGCCATGAAATCGTTCATTGCGAGTAATGAGATCCAGCGGCGGAGCCTCGGCCGACGGAGACCATGGACAAACTCGCCGGATCGATCCTGAACCTCACGGTTAGGACGGACAAACTAGAGGCCGAGCTGTCACAGGTTAAGGCTCTCAACTCCGAGCTGAAGCGTCAAGCAGGCTCAAGGTAGATCTTGACCAGGTCACTGTGTACCACTAGCTGCAATCCTTGATGACTGCTGTGTCACCTGGCTTCCGAGTTTCTGAAGGTTAATTTTCGAAATTTTGTTCGTAAAATTGGCCTGTGGAAATGTAAACAAAGTAGTACTCTTACTTTATTATATTAGTACTTGTGTCAATGTAGTAGTTGTGTCTGAGTCGAGTCAATGTTTAGTCGTTGAGTCACCTAGTATTATTATTATGGTGGTGTACTTGTGTTCATGTACTTGTTTCAGACAGGTATTGCTGTTTTGGTGAAGGAGACATGCATCACCCATTTTTGGTGGGGTTAATTGGTTCTAGGATTAATTGGTTCTATGCCACTCCTCAGTTCACAAGTTGTGTTTATGCCATTCCAAAAACTGAAGTTGTGTTTATGCCACTCTCAATTCTCAATACCCCCTTCTATGCCATTTTCAACAATACAACATGAAAATGGTTCAATAAATAGTCGTATTTCAGTTTATACTTTCATATTGACCAAAATAATCCTGTGTTCAGATTTGGAGCGACTTTTGGGTGTTTCGGGCACACAAGAAATCCAAAATTTTCAAATTCTGGCAAAAATTAGAACTTCTCAGGAAAATCTATTTTTTATAGGAAATCAAAAACACTGAAACGAGTATACTGTTTTAATTTGAGCCACTTATGTGCAGATTTGCATAAAAAGACTGACATTTTTTGTTCTGTCTAGAAATTGGTAAAATTTTGTCCAAAAAAACAAACTTCGAAAAATCTGATAATTTTACAGAATGTCAAGAACACTAATATGAGTCTACTATTCTAATATGAGCAATTTCTGGGCACATATGATCCATTAAACATAGGTGCAAAGTACGGTCCAGATTATCTGAGAGTATGTACAAACTGTAGTACAGAGAAGTCGTTTTGGGTTTCAAACATGGAAATTTCAAGAACATCCCAAAAAGCTTCATTTTAGAGTGAGTAAGAAGGATCCAGGCTTACCTTTTCATTTTCATGTTTTAAACTTGTTTAAATCTTGGTCAAACCTAGGATTTCACAAAGATTCAAATATATGGGCAGTAAAATTAAAAAAATCATAAAAATGAAAAACCAAAGTACATAGTCTTCTTATGTCATATAGTAAGCATTCAAGTTGATAAACAAGGTCTAGACATATTCAAACCATACAAATCATGTATCTACCCCCTAACACTAAACTCTGTCTTATGAAGTCAAGCATGAAGAGAAGTGGTTTTGGGTTTCAAACATGGAAATTTCAAAAACCTCTTAAAAATTCATTTTAGAGTGACTAAGAAGGATATGATGCAGGCTTCCCTTTTCATTTTCTTGTCTTAAACTTGTTTAAATCTTGGTCAAACCTAAGATTTGACCAAAAGATTCAAACGGGCATAAAATTCAAAAAAAAAATCAGAAAAATGAAAAACAAAAGCATATAGTCTTCTTATGTCATATAGTAAGCATTCAAGTTGATAAACAAGGTCTAGACATATTCAAACCAGAAAAATCATGTATATATCTACCCCTAACCCTAAACTCTGTCTTATGAAGAGAAGTGGTTTTGGGTTTCAAACATGGAAATTTCAAGAACCTCCCAAAAGCTTCATTTTAGAGTGTGACTAAGAAGGATCCAGGCTTACCTTTTCACTTTCATGTTCTAAACTTGTTTAAATCCTAGTCAAACCTAGGATTTCACAAAGATTCAAATATATGGGTATAAAATACAAAAAAATAGAAAAATGAAAAACGAAAGCACATAGTCTTCTTATGTCATATAGTAAGCATTAAAGTTGATAAACAAGGTCTAGACATATGCAAACTAGACAAATCATGTATCTCCCCCTTAACCCCTAAACTCTGTATTATGAAGTCAAGCATGAAGAGAAGTGGTTTTGGGTTTCCAACATGGAAATTTCAAAAACCTCTTAAAAATTCATTTTAGAGTGACTAAGAAGGATGCAAGCTTCCCTTTTCATTTTTATGTCTTAAACTTGTTTAAATCTTGGTCAAACCTAAGATTTGACCAAAAGATTCAAACGGGCATAAAATTCAAAAAAATCAGAAAAATGAAAAACAAAAGCATATAGTCTTCTTGTGTCATATAGTAAGCATTCAAGTTGATAAACAAGGTCTAGACATATTCAAACCAGAAAATCATGTATATATCTACCCATAACCCTAAACTCTGTCTTATGAAGTCAATCATGATGAGAAGTGGTTTTGGGTTTCAAACATGGATATTTCAAGAACCTCCCAAAAGCTTCATTTTAGAGTGTGACTAAGAAGGATCCAGGCTTACCTTTTTCATTTTCATGTACTAAACTTGTTTAAATCCTGGTCAAACCCAGGATTTCATAAAGATTCAAATATATGTGTATAAAATATAAAAAATAGAAAAATGAAAACCAAAGCACATAGTCTACTTATGTCACATAGTAAGCATTCAAGTTGATAAACAAGGTCTAGACATATTCAAACCAGAAAAATCATGTATATATCTACCCCTAACCCTAAACTCTGTCTTATGAAGTTAATCATGAAGAGAAGTGGTTTTGGGTTTCAAACATTGGAATTCCAAGAACCTCCCAAAAGCTTCATTTTAGAGTGTGACTAAGAAGGATGATTCAGGCTTACCTTTTCATTTTCATGTTCTAAACTTGTTTAAATCCTGGTCAAAACTAGGATTTCACAAAGATTCAAATATATGGGTATAAAATTCAAAAAAATAGAAAAATGAAAAACCAAAGCACATAGTCTTCTTATGTCATATAGCAAGCATTAAAGTTGATAAACAAGGTCTAGACATATTCAACCTAGACAAATCATTTATCTACCCCCTAACCCCTAAACTCTGTCTTATGAAGTCCAGCATGAAGAGAAGTGGTTTTGGGTTTCAAACATGGAAATTTCAAAAACCTCTTACAAAATTCATTTTAGAGTGACTAATTAAGAAGGATGCATGCTCCCCTTTTCATTTTCATGTCTTAAACTTGTTTAATTCTTGGTCAAACCTAAGATTTGACCAAAAGATTCAAACGGGCATAAAAATTAGAAAAATGAAAACCAAAGCACATAGTTTTCTTATGTCATATAGTAAGCATTCAAGTTGATAAACAAGGTCTAGACATATTCAAACCAGAAAATCATGTATATATCTACCCCTAACCCTAAACTCTGTCTTATGAAGTCAATCATGAAGAGAAGTGGTTTTGGGTTTCAAACATGGAAATTTCAAGAACCTCCCAAAAGCTTCATTTTAGAGTGACTAAGAAGGATACAGGCTTACCTTTTCATTTTCATGTTTTAAACTTGTTTAAATCCTGGTCAAACCTAGGATTTGACAAAGATTCAAATATATGGGCATAAAATTCAAAAAAATAGAAAAATGAAAAACCAAAGCACATAGTCTTCTTATGTCATATAGTAAGCATTAAAGTTGATAAACAAGGTCTAGACATAAGCAAACTAGACAAATCATGTATCTACCCCCTAACCCCTAAACTATGTCTTATGAAGTCAAGCATGAAGAGAAGTCGTTTTGGGTTTCAAACATGGAAATTTCAAGAACATCCCAAAAGCTTCATTTTAGAGTGACTAAGAAGGATCCATGATTACCTTTTCATTTTCATGTTTTAAACTTGTTTAATCTTGGTCAAACCTAGGATTTGACCAAGATTCAAATGGGCACAAAATTTAAAAAATCAGAAAAATGAAAAACCAAAGTACATAGTCTTCTTATGTCATGTAGTAAGCATTCAAGTTGATAAAATGGTTCATGCCGGCGTCTTAGCTCCTAAAAAAAATTATACACCAATTGATGTGACGAATTGATGATTTACTCTAGTCTGCTTCTAGACCATGCAGCTAGCGAGTATTCATATGTACTGCATGGAGCCCCCAACTTTTGACTTCCCGTGTCGGAAAAGGCCTGTTTAATAATGTGGGGCAGTGAGGTATCCCGAAGTATCTAGAGGGTTTCAGTGTTTCAGGCTTTCAGCATCGCCAGTCCAAGGGAAGGATGGGTGACGAATCCGTGCATTCACAGCCGTTAGATCTGAAGAGTCCTTGTATGATGAGCGGTAGATAGCACCTCTAAGCTGCAAATCAACAGCTTCAATTACTTCAAATGAGCATTGGCCGGAAGGCTGACAGAGTGAAAAAATTCAAATTCAAAAACTCATGTATAGAATAGAAAAAAAATAAAAAACATGTAGATAGAATAGAGGTATAGATAGATTAGCCCAAAAAAGAAGAGGACGGGGAAATTTCGAACGCTCGCCTTTAACTCAGCAGACACCTCCCTCGCGCACCTAAACTTTCGAACGCGCGCCCAATATTTCAAACGCTCGCCTTTAACTCAGCACCCAGCCCACCTTGTTCTTCTCTAGACACCTCCTTCGGCGCCCTGTTCTTCTCTAGACACACCCTCGGTGAACCAGGCCGCGCACCAAAACTTCCCCACGCTTTCTATCAGCCGCGTCAGCCGGCGACTGCGGGTGGCGCCGTTCTTCTCCAGCCGCACCGGCAGGCGCGGTCAGCTGGTAGATCCTCACGGTATGCATGCTATCTTCAGGCCTGAGCAAGTACAATTCATTATAGCTCAATCGAAGTCAGTCGCCATCGCCCAGCCCTTATAAGTTCGTTAGTTCGTTCGAATCGATCGGTTGATATTGTTTTCCTCTCGATGTGTTTGTTTGACATTGTTTTCCGCTTTACCTATTTGCTCAAATTCGTTAAATGCGTACACTGTTTGTTTGTAAGGCAAAGAGGAAATCATATCATGGCTTATCATCATGGGTATAACCTTTTTAGCTAGATTTTGCTGTTTGGGATCTATGATCCTTTTAGTTGCTGCTCTCCAGTAACATTTTCCCTTTTTTTTTATTACAGTGAAAAATACACAGCGAGGAAACCACTGTCCAGCCTAAAAAAAATAGACCTCAGTTGGTTTGCTGAAATCGGCTCAAATAACGTGGCATTTAGTTATATAGTTTTATATTCGACCTGTTTGCTCAGATATGTTGGTTTACATTCATACGCAACCTGTTGGGCAAGTATGGACACAGCTTCAGTGACTTTCAGGTCAAAATTCCAGCGGTTGAGTGATTTTTGGTTGGATCCATTCCTGTGCGTTCGATCGGCTTTTGATGGCTGTTATTGAGACAAAGTCATGGCTGGACTTTTGACGCAGCTCCAGTGACGTTCAGGTCAAAAGCCCAGCGTTGACTTTGGTTCAATATCAGCCATCCAAAGCCAATCGAACACACATGAATGTATCCAACCAAAAATCACTCTACAATAAGTCGTTTCCAGACTAAAACAATGTTTATTCCCAAACTATTTTTTTTGAATCCGACCAATCTTTCCCGGAATGCAGAAGAAATATATAAGATTTACTGGAATGTTGTTCTTTTTCTTTGGACAGTTTGAATTTTAAGTTTAAAGTTGGTTGTAAAACATAAAATGAGGTTTATTGATAAACAATATGGCTGAATCTGATGAAACTCCCCAGAATGCATAACCCGACATATAAGATTTACTGGATTTTTGTTTCAAAAACTTCTAGGCAGTACGAATTTTAAGTTTAAAATTTTCTCGTGAAACTTAAAATGGTAAATTTTGGATCCATTCTCGTGCGTTCGATTGGCTTTTGATGGCTGTTATTGAAACAAGTGTTAATTGGTTCTATGCCACTCCTCAATTCACAAGTTGTGTTTATGCCATTACAAAAACTGAAGTTGTGTTTATGCCATTACAAAAACTGAAGTTGTGTTTATGCCACTCTCAATTCTCAATATCCCCTTCTATATATGCCATTTTCAATACTCCACTATAATAAATATAGCATATCTATGATAGTACTCTATGATACCACCCACTATGCACCCATGTTCCAAACACCACTCCCGCTGACTGTACCTTATTGTATCGAGCGATAAGCTTGATGAGCAACCCAAACAAACAAAAAAAGACTGTACCTTATTGTACTTGCTCTTACCCATATCTTCTCTTTCTCTTTCATCGCGAGTGCAGCTAATTCAGTTAGTCTTCCAATGAATATTAATATTTTGTCTCAATGATGTCATGTTTCAACTAACAATTAGCACTTTTGAATTCTTAGATTGCTTTTTCACACGATGCACTTCTTTTAATTTATTTTACCACATTTGAATGTGAACCTTGACCAAATAAATAGGACAACAATATCACGATCATATAATACATAAGCAGCATTGTTAGAATCGTGTTGGAAAATACTTTCTAATGATACCAGTTTTATATCAATTTTTTTTATATACTTCATCCTGAAAAATATGTTTCAACTTCATCAAAACTTGCATGTATCTGCAAACTAAACTCATCTAAATACATGTATATCTACATAAAATTGAAACATCATTTTTAAATAGAGAGATATAGATTAATATTTTTTCGAAGATAAAATACGAAAAACAAGGGTGCATTGTTTATTGAAATGGAGTGAGTAGTATATATAAAATCATTTTAGTTGCCAATGATCATGTTGAGGGCCTCTATTTCTTGTTTTGCTCAGGCCCTCCGTATTCTCAGGTACGGCCCTGGTGGTCTATGAACCTGTATGTAATCTTATTACTTTTGGCTTCTTTGCACGACTAATAGATCGGCGGAATTACGGCAAAAAAGAAGAAAGAATGTGTTGGTATTGTATTGCTTTCGATAGATATGTTCGCCCCTCCCCCCCAAGCATTTTAGATGGCACAAGAGATTCAAGGATGAAATTGCTCTCCTTGTTCATAAGGCAAAGAGGAAATCATATCATGGGTAGAACATTTTATATATATTTTGCTATTTGGGATCTATGATCCTTTTAGTTGCTGCTCTCCAGCAACTTCTGTACATATTTCCCTCTTTTTATTAAAAAAAAAATACAAAGTGGGGAAACCCAGTGGTCAGCCTAAAAAAAATATGTTCGCTAGGTAGCCGTAGTTTTGCACTCAGTTCGTTTGCTGAAATCGGCTCAAATAATGTAGCATTTATAGTTTTATATTCGACCTGTTTGCTCAGGTATGTTTGCTTACATTCGTAGGTGACCTGTTTGTTGAAATAGCTTATCGCTTCTCTGACCATCTATCTCCTCAACAGATGGACAGAACTTGGATATTATTTCACTCATTAAACACACCAACATATTTGAGTGGTATTGAAGACTTCATGAAGCACGTTAGTGATTTTACTGACGGCGACAAGACAAAGGAAGTGATTTGTCCATGCCGCGTATGTTTGAATATTGGGTCCAAGCCTCAACATGTAGTCTCAGATCATTTATTCGTTTATGGGATGGACCAGACATATATCAGGTGGATTAACCATGGTGAACACTATGATCAGCCTGACATTATTGATCCTCTTTATTCTGATGGTTATCAGCCTGAAGATCTCGTCCAGGATGAGGCTACTGCTAATTTGTTACGGGATCTGTATCCATATGCAAGCCAACAGCCCCATGGTTATCACAAAAAGCCTCTTTTCCATGACCTGATAGAAGATGCTAAGCGCTTAGTGGCCCCTGGTTCTGTTGTGTCAAGATTCGAATTAATTGTGAAATTACTTCATGACAAGTCATACCAGGGGATTACCAATAAAGCGTTCAATGCAGTTGCGAAGACATACAACGATGCACTCCCTGGGGCTGGACTGCCAAAATCCTTTTATGAGGTGAAGCAGTACATCAAGGTACTGGGACTTGGATATGAGAAGATTGATTTTTGCAAAAATAACTGTGCACTGTTTTGGATGGAGTATAATGACCTCGATGAATGTCCAGTATGTAAGGAATCAAGATGGAAACATGATGGAGCTGGTGGTAAGAAAAAAAATTCCTTGGAAGGTTCTGAGATACTTTCCACTTGTACAAAGATTGCAGAGGTTGTTTGCTTCAGAACAAACATCTCGGGAAACAAGATGGCACAAAGAGATTCTCACGCCCGACCCTGATTTACTGAGGCATCCTGCTGATGGCGATGAATGGAAGCAATTCGACCTGGATCATCCAGATTTTGCTGCAGATCCAAGGAACCCGAGACTTGGCCTTGCTACAGATGGATTCAACCCATTTGGCAACATGAGCAACTCGTATAGCATGTGGCCAGTACTAGTTACACCTTACAACCAGGCTCCCTGGACATGCACCGATCAGTCGAACTGTATGATGGCCTTACTCATCCCAGGTCCCAAATCTCCTGGGAAGGATTTTGATGTGTTCATGCAGCCTCTTATTAGAGACTTGCAAACATTATGGGAGGGTGTCCCTACACGGGATGTGTGTCAACCTAAAGAACAAAATTTTCTATTACGTGCTTTGTTATCGTATTGCACCCATGATTATCCAGCTTTGGGCACTATGTCGTGCAGAGTAACATCAGGTTATAATGCATGTGTTCACCGTGATACTGATCAGCTGGCGTGAGGATAATAAACAAGATATGCTATATGGGCCATCGCCGTTTCCTTCCATTAGATCACAGTTTCCGAAAAAATAGAAAAAATTGCAATTTATTGGTGATCAGGCCTGTAAAAAGACTAAACCGCAGCACTTTAAGAGTCACGAGTTGGAGGCGCACCTAGAAGCGGTCAGAAATGTTAAACCAGGAAAACCACCAGCCACCACAGCAGGTACAACAGAGAAGGATACAGAAGATGCAGCAGCAGTAGTAGCAGATAGAAAAAGGAAGAAGAGAGGAGATGAACTGAGTCTAGCAGCTACCAAAAGGAAGATGGGAGGTGAAATAGCAGCATGTACCAAGAGGAAGGAAATGGAAAATGATAGACCGAGAATATTTTATAAGCGCAGGACCACTCTTTGGGACTTGCCGTATTGGGCTGGTAAGAAGCTTCGGCATAATATTGATATCATGCACATGGAGAAGAATATATGTGACAGCATTGTCGGCACATTACTCAACATTCCATCCAAGACAAAAGATAGCTCAAATGCTAGGATTGATTGTGCAACATTGAATGTTAA
Source organism: Lolium perenne (assembly GCF_019359855.2). Taxonomy (NCBI): domain Eukaryota; kingdom Viridiplantae; phylum Streptophyta; class Magnoliopsida; order Poales; family Poaceae; genus Lolium; species Lolium perenne. The sequence goes on from NC_067245.2 coordinate 97,675,581, forward strand.
CAGGCACTTGCAACTGGATCGTAATGACAAAGTGAACAAAGGCAAGGAAAAACATTATAAATTTCGAGGCGCGGAATTCACATTGCCGATGCCTAAAAGGAGATTATTTTGTGAGTACCTCCGAGGTGTGATGTTCCCGTTCGGATTTGCTTCCAACATTGCAAATTGTCTCAATGCTGAAGGAAACAAGCTCCAAGGGTTGAAAACTCACGATTGTCATATCCTGCTGCAAAGGCTTTTAGCTATTGGCATTAAAGATTTAGTGAAGCCAAATATGTACAACGTGATTGCAGAGTTGGGAAGGTTCTTTAGGGAAATATGTAGTAAAACTCTAAGCGTAGCTGTTGTAGAACGTCTTAAGGTGGACATAGCAGTAATCCTGTGCAAGCTGGAGCTGATATATCCTCCAGCCTTCTTTGATGTGATGGTGCATTTGGCTGTTCATCTACCTGATGAGGCACTTTTAAGAGGTCCGGTACAGTATGGATGGATGTACCCTATAGAACGTCGACTGTGCACTTTCAAGAATACAGTTAGGAACAAAGCTAGACCGGAGGCTTGCATTGCAGTGGCGTATATTGCTGCTGAAGCATATACATTTGCCTCAAGATATATTCCTGATATTGAGACCAGATTCAACCGGGGTCGCAGAATTTTGGAAGTTGGAGGATCTGTTTTTAATCATGGTGTTGAGCTAATAGGAAAGAGGACCGAAAAAACATTAGAGCAGTCTGAATTTGAACAGCTGTCTTGGTATGTGCTGAATAATGCTACAGAGGCTGATGAATATGTTAAGTGAGTACTATGCACACGAAATACTCAGTTCCTCGCATATACTATGAACTTGTATCAAAATGAAATATATTCAGCTGACTTGGCTATGTTTTGCAGGTTGTACATGGAAACGAATGGAAAGCTATCGGCACGTGGGAGTGGGTTTCAGGACTGGTTTGAGAAATATGTAAGATGTTCAATTGCACTCTGACTTGTCTATGTGTTTTCACATGAGATGACCTCTTGTCTATTTTGTAATCGTAGATATCGAAACTCCATGCGGAGAATCCAGGCACTGTTAGTGCTGATCTCCTTGTCCTATCACGTGGTCCAGATAAGAGGGTGTTGGTAGCTGCAGCTTGCAATGCCAATGGTGTCCATTACAGCTCCTATGAGCGTGAACAACATTTGAAGACACGAAATAGTGGCATCACAACCAGTGGAGATCACTTGACAACCAGAAAGAAGAGATTAGAGTCATTTGACCATTATGGTCACATAGAAGAGGTTATTCAGTTGTTCTATAGTGATAAGGTTACTGTCCGATCTGTGGTTCTATTTAAGTGTTATTGGTACAACCAAGATCCAAACAAGGGCAAAGGTGCCAGAAATGATGGGTATTTCATATCAGTTAATACTACTGCTCAGTGGTACAAGGATGATCCTTATATTTTGGTACCTCAAGCGGCCAAGGTACTTTTCTTGGAAGACAGATCTAGAAAAGGATGGCAGTATGTGCAAAAGTTTGTGGCAAGGAACATATATGATTTGGATGAGAATGCGGATCCAATAATTGGTGCCCAGCAAGATGATTTCGCTGGTTGTATGCAAACTAAAGTTGCTGACATTGATGAAACCTCGTTGGATACAGTATCCCTGCACATGATGGAGAAGTAGATTTCACTGTTGAGGTTAGCATAGTCGACAAAGAGATGGATAAACTGAAGCTACCTGGTGAATCTCAGGAGGAGAATGGACACGACGAGCAGGATGAGACCATGCACGAATATCAGAATGAAGACGGAGGTGATGATGATGATGATGATGATGATGATGATGATGATGATGATGATGATTAGACTCTTGTCTCTGTATCATGCTGTGAGATGAAGAACCATGATTTGTTTTGATTTTTCTATTTGGAAAATGTATGAGTCCTGAAGACAATTATCTGTTGGATTGTAATCCCATGATGACTAATTATTTATGTTTGTTGTCCTACTAAAAGTTGGTCAAACTTAATTGTGTGGAAGTAATCCCATGCTGTTTGATTCATAGGGTCATATCCCATAGGAAAATAGAATGATAATACTTGATCAAACTAATGCAGAATATCTTATAACCACAATCAAATAGAATTTCTCTTGACATAGGATTCAAGTTGGCATGGCATCCCTATCATACAGGGGTTTTATTCATACTATGCTACAAATCGAAAATAAGATGGGTCAGCACTTTATCGCGGCAAATAGGGCAGCTGGCGTTCGTTACAAACCAGGAGAAGATGCACTTCCTATGGAACGGGTGTTTGCATCCCCGGAGACGCACCGTTGTGCGCTGCGACAGCCCCAGCATGCATATGCTGCAGTGGCCGTCCTCCGGCGCAACTAGGACCCAACTGTCCTGCAGCGCCGGCAAGTTGACGATGAGCCGGTGGTCCACCCTAAGGGTGAGGTCGAAGTGGAGGCCACCGAGCCGACGACACGCCTGCTGCCACATCAGGTGCATAACAACGTAAGGCATGATGATGTCCCACTCCTCCTCCGTGAGGTTCAGGTTCTTGAGCAGCCATACACGGGCAAGAATCTCGCGCATAGTTCGCACGACATTGCCCCCACTACGCAGCTCCCTCGGAGGCAAGCCAAGATCCAGCACCACCTCTTCGCAGGGTGTAGTGGTGATATCGTCCTCATCCAGTGGGGCAGGGAGGGGGCCGGCCATCCTCCTGAGCTCGTACGTCCTCGAGAAGAAGATGTGCACTGTCATAGTGTACGGGGATGCCTCGCCCTCGCCCACGGCCGGCGGCTCGCCGACGGAGAAGTCGGTCGTGCTTGCCGACACACGGCAGGCACGGAAGACATGTGGGCCAGACTCGATGATGCGCTCGCGTGAGGAGCGCTCTAGTAGGGGCGTCGCCGCCATTGGGGATTCTTCGGAGGGCTGTAGACTGGCGGCTAATCGACGGTGAGGTGGTTGGTGTGAGATCTCTAGGATGAGGCCAGGGGAAGTGGGCGAAGTGCTCGGGACTAGGGACTGCCCTCAACTTTCCGCAGTAGTATGATAATAATTGGTGGACGAGGGAGACTAGTCCAGAGACTACCCAAAGTTGATAAATCATGTTCGAGGGAAAATGCCCAAGATTTATTATCAAAATTCAAGCTAATTTCGCCGATTTTGTTCTGCCGTTCATTAGACATCATCCAACGGCCTTGGTCTCTGGGATTCGCTGCTACAGTGTCATCTACTATTTTCTACCCAATTCCAGAAACATCCATAAAGCTAGTAGATAGCTTTCCTGCTTGTTGGCCCCAACCCATTTTTTTAATCTTTTCTTCCTTATCCCCTTCGCTCATGCTAGCAGCTACTTGCAGCCATTGCTACACCAGCGAGGTGATCTCTATGATAGGCACGGTTTTAGTAAGACAGCAAGTTGTAGATAGCTAACCATGAGACACATGCCTCTCTGGTTGAGACTGAGCTCGCTCTTGTGATTGGGCTCCAATGGTCGAGGTGAGTCACAGCTGCAATGACAGAGGTTTGTGCTGAATTAATTAGCACATAGGCGTAACTAGCACTAGATGGAGAAGGCATAGTACACATATCGGACACGAAGTCGCGTCTGGCGAGCAGCTCGCATTCACTTGCATCAGTGCGGTAGAACAAAGATGATGAAGAAGGATTGGAGCTTTGAAGGTAGTCAGAAAAGTTACAAAAAATAATACGTGCAAAACTTAACCTGTATAAACGCACATGCATGGATAATTTTACATTTCTCAAGATGAGAAAGACATGTCAATTTTCAGTACGACATGGTTTGATTTGTCAAATTTGATGCTCCTTAATGCATTTTAAGTGAAAATTACAGGTTTATTCATTATAATTGCCGATTTTTAACGTTACGTGCAGCTGACTAGCAAACTATAAGTGTGTGATTGCTTTCTTCCAAAATAAGGATATGTAATCATTTTGTATAAGGTAGTACCAATCAGTCGTTATATTGCAGAACTTAAAGAGTTTTGAGAGATTCAACTCGTTGCTACTCCATAAGAATGGTCATGTTGACAAATTTGATCCAGTGTTGAACAGAGCCAGAAACATTTCAAAAACTTGAGCATGGAAGAGGCTAGGGGTAAATGCCCCAAGGCCAGCCGAGCCTATCGTAGGTGCCGTCCCGAGGAGGAAGTACCTTAATTTGGGGGCGCGCGCGGACGCTGCGGTACCCCGAGCTCGAGACGCCGCCGTCTGGTAGCTCGACCCGCGACGAGGCATGGCGGCGGCGGCGGAAGCGGAGCGGCGGCGGAAGGTAAAGCTCCTGCCGACAAACATATTAGGCACAAATGGGCAACCTTCGGTAACCCATGTTCCATTTTTTTGTCACGATAACCCCATGTACCACCTTCCCAATAGAAAAAGTACTGTTCAACCTTCCCCTGTTGGACCCAATATTTCACTTTTGGGTTGCCAAGGAACATCTACATGGTAATTGTTATCGGTCTACTTGATCCGGCTGTCGAAGCCCAATAACTACAAATGGGCCTTTCTGCTCATGCAATTTCGGCCCTTTTCTAATGAAACACAGATCCTATGATTGGCAAATAAAAATACACGGAGATTCTACATAAAAGTTGTTTTTATTTATTTTGAATTATAGGGTTCCAATTTTTGAAACTGCTCATGCCCAATATGAAAATCCTTGATCGCTCCATACCCACATGGATAACGGTATTTTTAAAAATTCATAAAGTGGATTTGAAATTTAAAACATATCCTAATAATTCCTTGATTTAATCTATCAACTTGCAAGATCTTGGAGCCAAAGAGCTTGTATTAGTCTGCGAAAATAATGCGATAAACCTGTCGTTAACAAGAAATGAAGGTTTATCGTTCAGAGAGGATGCCATGTGGGACCCATGAGACAGTAGCGTCCTCAACGTTTCAAAGAAAAAGGCAAGTAGCCCGAAAATAGGGGTAAAAAATAAATCCTACAAAGGAAACATTTATAGTTCATAGAGGCTGACATGCGGGACCGATCTGCCAACATCCTCATCATTTCGAAGTCGGCAGGGATCGAAGAAAAAGGCAAATAGCCAGAAATTAGGGGTCAAAAATAAATCCAAAAAGGAAACTATTATTCTTAATAGAGGATGACATGTGGGACCGACCTGCCAGCAGCGTCCTCATCGTTTCAAAGGCCGCAGGGGATCAAAAGAAAAAGGCAAATAGCTAGAAATTAGGGGTAAAAAATAAATCCAACAAAGGAAAGGTTTATTGTTCATAGAGGCTGACATGTGGGACCCATGAGCCAGCGGCAACCTCAATTTCAAAGGCGGCATATGATCGAAAAGAAAAAGGCAAGTTAGCAAAAATCAGTGGGTAAAAAAAATCTAAGAAATGAAACTTTATTGTACAGTCCCATGAGCCAGCACCTTACTCAACGTTTCAGTGGCGGCATGAGATAGAAAGAAAAAGGAAAGTGACCAAATATCAGGAGCAAAAATAATCCAAGAAAAGAAACTTTTATTGTACATAGAGGATGACATATGGGTCCCACTTATACAAGCTCTTTCGCTCCATGATCTTGCAAGTTGATTGTACATAGAGGATGACATGCGGGCCCCTTGTGTCAGCAGCTTACTCAACGTTTCCAAGGCGGTAGGGGATCAAAAGAAAAAGGAAGTAGCCAGAAATTAGCGGTCAAAATAACTCCAAGGAAGGAAACTTTTATTGTTCATAGAGTATGACATGCGGGACCCATGCGCTAGCAGCTTCCTCGATGTTTCAAAGGGGGCATGAGATCGAAAGAAAAAGACAAGTGACCAAATATCAGGAGCCAAAAATAATCCAAGAAAAGAAACTTTATTGTACATAAAAGATGACATGCGGGTCCCATTTTGCAGCAGCGGTGTCAACGTTTCAAATGCGGCTTGAGATCAAAAGAAAAAGAGTAGCCAGAAATTAGGGGTAAAAAAAAAAACTCCCAGAAAAGAAAGTTGATTGTACATAGAGGATGGCATGTGGGTCCCATGACCCAGCACCTTACTCAACGTTTCAGAGGCGGCATGAGATCGAAAGAAAAAGGAAAGAGACCAAATACCAGGGGCAAAAAATAATCCAAGAAAAATAAACTTTTATTGTACATAGAGGATGACATATGGGTCCCACTTATACAAGCTCTTCCGCCCCAAGATCTTGCAAGTTGATTGTACATAGAGGATGACATGCGGGCCCCTTGTGTCAGTAGCTTAATCAACGTTTCCAAGGCGGCAGGGGATCAAAAGAAAAAGGAAACAGCCAAAAATAAGAGGGTGAAAAAAATCCAAGAAAAGAAACTTTTATAGTATCGAGGATGACATGTGGGTCCCATGAGCCAGCAGCTTCCTCAACGTTTCAGAGGCTGCATGAGATCGAAAGAAAAAGGCAAGTGACAAAAATAAGGGGGTAAAAAAATCCAAGAAAAGAGACTTGATTGTACATAGAGGATGACATGCGGGTCCCACCAGTCAGCAGCTTACTAACGTTTCCAAGGCGGCAGGGGATGAAAAGAAAAAGGAAATAGCCAAAGATCAGAGGGTGAAAAAAATCCAAGAAAAGAAACTTTTGTAGTACATAGTGGATGACATGCGGGTCCCATGGGCCAGCAGGTTCCTCAATGTTTTCAAGGGCGGCATGAGATCGAAAGAAAAAGGCAAGTGACCAAAAATCAGAGGGTGAAAAATAATCCAAGAAAAGAAACTTTTATTGTACATAGAGGATGACATGCTGTCCCAACGTTTCAAATGCGGCTTGAGATCAAAAGAAAAAGAAAGTAGCCAGAAATTAGGGGGTAAAAAAAAACTCCAAGAAAAGAAAATTGATTGTACATAGAGGATGACATGCGGGTCCCATGAGTCAGCAGATTCCTCAACGTTTCAAACGTGGCATGAGATCGAAAGAAAAAGGCAAGTGACCAAATATCAGGAGCCAAAAATAATCCAAGAAAAGAAACTTTATTGTACATAGAGGATGACATGCGGGTCCCATTTTGCAGCAGCGGTCTCAACGTTTCCAAGGCGGCACAGGACCAAAAGAAAAATGAAGTTGCCAGAAATCAGGGGGTGAAAAAATCCAAGAAAAGAAAGATTTCAATTGGGCTGCATCTGGACATCTGGGCCTTCGAACTATCCTTCTGGGCCTTTTGACTCGTACAATTTCAGCCCACTCCAGAACATGAAAGTTCGGATTTTTCTCAAAAAAAAAAAACAGGAAAGTCCTATGCTTCGCCAAAACAAAAAACAAGGAGATTCAAGATATAAGTTGTAAAAATAAAGATTTAATTTATCCGTTTGCAATAGCTCAGAGCGAAATACACTGTTTATTGTCTGCAAAATAATCAAGATATCACATGTTTCTTGTACGGGGAGGCTGACATCAGGGACCCATGAGCCAGCAGCGTCGTCAACGTTTCAAAGGCGGCAGGGGATCGAAAATAAAAAAAACCAAATATCAGTTGGTAAAAAAATCCAAGAAAAGAAAACATTTATCGTTCTGAGAGGATGACATGCGGGACCGATGAGGCAGCAACATCCTCATTGTTTCCAAGGCGGCAGGGGATCAAAGAAAAAAAGGAAATAGCCAGAAATTAATTAGGGGTTCAAAATAAATCCATCAAAGGAAAGTTTTGTTGTTCATAGAGGATGACATGTGGGACCGACCTGCCAACAGCGTCCTCATCGTTTCAAAGGGGGCAGGAGATCAAAAGAAAAAGGCAAATAGCCAGAAATTAGGGGTAAAAATAACTCCAAGAAAGGAAACTTTTATTGTTCGTAGAGGATGACATGCGGGACCCATGAGCCAGCAGCTTACTTAACGTTTCAAAGGCGGCATGAGATCGAAAGAAAAAGGCAAGTGACAAAATATCAGGAGCCCAAGATAATCCAAGAAAAGAAACTTTATTTACATAGAGGATGACATGCGGGTCCCATTTTGCAGCAGCGGTCCCAACGTTTCAAATGCGGCTTGAGATCAAAAGAAAAAGAAAGTAGCCAGAAATTAGGGGGTCAAAAAAATCCAATAAAATAAAGTTGATGGACATAGAGGATGACATGCGGGTCCCATGAGCTAGTAGCTTACTCAACGTTTCCAAGGCGGCAGGGGATCAAAAGAAAAAGGAAATAGCCAAAAATCAGAGGGTGAAAAAAAACAAAGAAAATGAACTTTTATAGTACATAGAGGATGACATGCGGGTCCCATGAGCCAGCAGGTTCCTCAACGTTTCAAACGTGGCATGAGATCGAAAGAAAAAGGCAAGTGACCAAATATCAGGAGCCAAAAATAATTCAAGAAAAGAAACTTGATTGTACATAGAGGATGACATGCGGGTCCCAATTAGCAGCAGCGGTATCACCGTTTGAGAGGCTGCACGGGATCGAAAGAAAAAGGCAAGTGACCAAATATCAGGAGCCAAAAATAATCCAAGAAAAGAAATTTTATTGTACGTAGAGGATGACATGCGGGTCCCATTTTGCAGCAGCGGTCTCAACGTTTCCAAGGCAGCACAGAACCAAAAGAAAAATGAAGTAGCCAGAAATCAGGGGGTGAAAAAAATCCAAGAAGAAAGATTTCAATTGGGCTGCATCTGGACATCTGGGCCTTCGAACTATCCTGCTTGGCCTTTTGACTCGTACAATTTCAGCCCACTCCAAAAGAGGAAAGTTTCGAATTTTCTAAAAAAACAGGAAAGTCCTATGCTTCGCAAAGACAAAAAAACAAGGAGATTCAACATATAAGTTTGTTTATGTAAAAATAAAGATTTAATTATCCGTTTGAAATAGCTCAGAGCGCAATACATTGTTTATTGTCTGCAAAATAATCAAGATATCATATGTTTCTTGTACGGGGAGGCTGACATCGGGGACCCATGAGCCAACAGCGTCGTCAACGTTTTAAAGGCGGCAGGGGATGGAAAGAAAAAATAAACCATAAATCTGTTGGTAAAAAATCCAAGAAAAGAAACATTTTCGTTCTGAGAGGATGACATGCGGGACCCATGAGGCAGCAGCATCCTCAGCATTTATTGTTCATAGAGGTTGACATGTGGGACCCGTGAGCCAGCGGCGTCCTCAACGTTTTAAAGGCTGCAGGTGATTGAAAGAAAAAATAAGCCAAAAATCATTTGGTCAACAAAATCCAAGAAAATAAACATTTATCGTTCTGAGAGGATGACATGCGGGACCCATGAGGCAGCAGCATCCTCAACGATTCCAAGGCGGCAGGGGAAATATCTAGAAATTAATTAGGGGTTCAAAATAAATCCATCAAAGGAAACTTTTATTGTTCATAGAGGATGACATGTGGGACCTGAAGGAGATATGCCCTAGAGGCAATAATAAAGTGGTTATTATTTATATCTTTATGTTTATGATAAATGTTTATATATCATGCTAGAATTGTATTAACCGAAACATTAGTACATGTGTGATATGTAGACAAACAAGAAGTCCCTAGTATGCCTCTTAAACTAGCTTGTTGATTAATGGATGATTAGTTTCATAATCATGAACATTGGATGTTATTAATAACAAGGTTATGTCATTGTGTGAATGATATAATGGATACACCTAATTAAGCGTAGCATAAGATCTCGTCATTAAGTTATTTGCTATAAGCTTTCGATACATAGTTACCTAGTCCTTATGACCATGAGATCATGTAAATCACTTATACCGGAAAGGTACTTTGATTACACCAAACACCACTGCGTAAATGGGTGGCTATAAAGGTGGGATTAAGTATCCGGAAAGTATGAGTTGAGGCATATGGATCAACAGTGGGATTTGTCCATCCCGATGACGGATAGATATACTCTGGGCCCTCTCGGTGGAATGTCGTCTAATGTCTTGCAAGCATATGAAAGAGTTCATAAGAGACCACATACCACGATGCAGTAAAGAGTACTTGTCAGGAGACGAGGTTGAACAAGGTATAGAGTGATACCGAAGATCAAACCTCGGACAAGTAAAATATCGTGAGACAAAGGGAATTGGTAATTTATGTGAATGGTTCATTCGATCACTAAAGTCATCGTTGAATATGTGGGAGCCATTATGGATCTCCAGATCCCGCTATTGGTTATTGGTCGGAGTGAGTACTCAACCATGTCCGCATAGTTCTCGAACCGTAGGGTGACACACTTAAAGTTGGATGTTGAAATGGTAGCACTTGAATTATGGAATGGAGTTCGAATATTTGTTCGGAGTCCCGGATGAGATCCCGGACATCACGAGGAGTTCCGGAATGGTCCGGAAAATAAGATTCATATATAGGATGTCATTTTATGTGAATAAAATGTCGCGGAAGGTTCTATGGAAGGTTCTAGAAGGTTCTAGAAAAGTCCGGAAGAAACCACCAAGGAAGGTGGAGTCCACAAGGGACTCCACCTCCATGGCCGGCCAGCCCTAGTGGGGGTGGAGTCCCAAGTGGACTCCACCATAGGGGCCGGCCACCCCCACATGGGAGGTGGGAATCCCACCTTTGGGTGGAAGTCCTAGTTGGGCTAGGTTTGCCCCCTCCTATGGAAGGTTTTGGTTTCGGGTCTTATTCGAAGACTTGGACACCAACACTTGGGATCCACCTATATAATGAGGGGCCAAGGGAGGGGGCCGGCCACCCCAAGACCATAGCTTGGCCGCCCCCTTGAGTGGCCGGCCACCCCTCCCAAACCCTAGCTTTGCTCCTCCACTTCATATTTCCCGCGTAGCTTAGCGAAGCTCCGCCGGACTTCTACACCGCCACCGACACCACGCCGTCGTGCTGTCGGATTCAAGAGGAGCTACTACTTCCGCTGCCTGCTGGAACGGGGAGGTGGACGTCGTCTTCATCAACAACCGAACGTGTGACCGAGTACGGAGGTGCTGCCCGTTCGTGGCGCCGGAACCGATCGTGATCAAGATCTTCTACGCGCTTTTGCAAGCGGCAAGTGATCGTCTACCGCAGCAACAAGAGCCTCATCTTGTAGGCTTTGGAATCTCTTCAAGGGTGAGACTCGATACCCCCTCGTTGCTACCGTCTTCTAGATTGCATCTTGGCTTGGATTGCGTGTTCGCGGTAGGAAAATTTTTGTTTTCTATGCAACGTTATCCTACAGTGGTATCAGAGCCGTGTCTATGCATAGATGGTTGCACGAGTAGAACACAATGGTTTGTGGGCGTTGATGCTCTTGTTATCTTTAGTTTGAGTACTTTGCATCTTTATGGCATAGTGGGATGAAGCGGCTCGGACTAACTTTACATGACCGCGTTCATGAGACTTGTTCCTCGTTCGACATGCAACTTGTATTGCATAAGAGGCTTTGCGGGTGTCTGTCTCTCCTACTATAGTGAAGATTCAATTTACTCTTCTATTGACAACATTAGTATCACCGTTGTGGTTCATGTTCGTAGGTAGATTAGATCTCTCTCGAAAACCCTAAACCACGTAAAATATGCAAACCAAATTAGAGACGTCTAACTTGTTTTTTGCAGGGTTTGGTGATGTGATATGGCCATAATGTGATGATGAATATGTATGAGATGATCATTATTGTATTGTGGCAACCGGCAGGAGCCTTATGGTTGTCTTTAATTTTCATGTTGAGTAGTATTTCAAAGTAGTTGTAATAGTTGCTACATGAGGTGAACAACCATGAAGACGGCATCATGAACCTTGACGCTACGCCGACGATGATGGAGATCATGCCCGTTGATGATGGAGATCATGTCCGTGCTTTGATGATGAAGATCGAAGGCGCAAAGACTAAAGGGCCATATCATATCACATATGAATTGCATGTGATGTTAATCCTTTATGCATCTTATTTTGCTTAGATCGCGACGGTAGCATTATAAGATGATCCCTCACATTAATATCAAGATAATAAAGTGTTCTTCCCTCGTATGCACCGTTGCATTGTTCGACGTTTTGAAGCATCTCGTGATGATCGGGTGTGATAAACTCGACATACAACGGGTGTAAGCCATGTTGCACACGCGGAATACTTGGGTTTGCTTGACGAGCCTAGCATGTACAGACATGGCCTCGGGACAACGGAAACCGAAAGGTTGAACATGAGTCATATGGATGATATGATCAACATGTTGATGTTCACCATTGAAGCTACATCATCTCTCGTGATGATCGGTTTTGGTGTAGTGGATGTGGATCGTGTACCACTTAACAACTATGAGGGATGTTGTATTAAGTGGGAGTTCATTAGTAATTAGATTAAAACATGAACTAATTATCATAAACATAGTCTGAGTAGTATTTTGAATTAATTTTGTAGTATTGACATCCGTTTTCTACTATGCGCTAGTCTTGTTATTGAGATAGAAATACTATTAAAATCTGATAAGAAACTTTACGGATTGGTACCGTATTGTTAATGAATCAAGAAATGATTAAGTCCTATTGCAAACTTTTAGTAAACCTCACATTGTTGATTCAAATAGCTATGGTTCCAATTAGTACCTAAAGTTATCTTGTCTCCGTGAAACTTGAAGTTCAAATCTGTTTGAAAAGTAAGGAGCTGAAAATTTAGTTTTCAGAAATAATCAAGGTACGAGATATATGTGATATCTAAGACCTTATTGCAAGATGATAGAATATAAATTTGGTGAGACTACATAAACTCATAAGTTTTATGGGAATGTACGAAGGTTGAAGATGCAAGGCGTCCCAATCCTCCAACTATTGGGGCACTAACGATATTCGCATATCCATGAAGTGATTGTCCTTAGTATGCACCGTTGCTAAGACTCGTCGTTTCGAAGCATCACGTGATGATCGGGTGTTATAGATTCTACGTGTGCTTCCAACGGGTGCAAACCAGATTTGCATATGCGAATACTAAGGTTTAAACTTTATGAGCCTAGCATGTACTGAGACATGGTCTCGTAAAAGTTATCATGAATTGATGGATAAAATTATGAGTGAAATTGTTCATCGTATTACAAAGTTACTAATAGTGAAATCTGAAACACTTGTCATATGATGATCAACTTCAAAGTAAGAACCTCAAGGTTATTGGTATTTGACCAACAAACCTAGAAGTTATTGATGTTGAAATGTTTTTCTGAATAATGAGGAAAGCTAAAAGAGAAACTGCAAAAGATATTTTGGCAAAAGAAAAAAAAAGACTAGAAAGTCTAGCTCAGGTGTATATAAATGATATACATGTTATGGTTGTATTCCTAGTTAAGTCACACAATGAATTTCTTGGGTATTAGTACCATATTGGTTGGTATGAAGTGTCATACAAAACAACGCAATACAAGAATACAATGGCCTAAGTGACTGACAAGGAATATGATAGGAATGCACGTCTGGAACAAAAATAAAGTGTTATTGTGTTCATCGTTGGCATTCTATCTAGCCCTTAGAATTTATAATAAAGAACTTAATAATTGTTATTTTGCTCTGGTCAAATGAAAACAATGAGTTGTTTAAATTATGACATTACTCCATGTACGATGGATAAGTTATTATAAATCTTAATGGTGAAACACACATACATAACACTGACGCTAAAATGCCATAAGGCAAATGATTTGAATTCCACTTATTTGTGGAACCGCAATTTAGGTCATGTTAGAAAGGATCGCATGAAGGAACTCCATGCAAATGGATTTTTGGAGTCATTCGATTTGTTGAATCGTTTGGCACTTGCAAAATCTTTTCTAAAAAGTAATGACTGAAATACCGTTCATAGGCCGAAGAGTTGAACGGGCAACTAACTTAGTGAAAACATACATAATGATATATGTGGTTCACTGGGCATAGTTGTGTGCGGAAGATTCTTCTACTTCATGAAAACTTTCAAACAATGAATTGAGTATATATGTGGATATATTCAATAAGGAAAAGTTTGAAATATTTGAATAGGATTCAAATAAATTTCAGCATGAAGTGGAAATCATCGTAATAGAAATCAAATATCTATAATTGGATCATGGTGGAAATATTTGAATTACGAGTTTTAGCGAACATCTAAGAGAGTTATGAAATTGTTCTACAACTTACGTTTCTTGGAGTATCATAGTGATGATGAAGTATCCAAGAGATATATCCAAACTTTGTTGGATCAATGATGAGATAAAATATTGATGCCATTATATTTTTGTGGATTATGCTTTAGTGACTACCGCTTTTACACTGAATAGAGCATCATCATGATCCGTTGAAATGACACCATACAAGTTATGGCATGGGTATAAACCCTAATAGTCAACCAAAATCGGATGAATGTCTTTGTTGGTTATCCCAGAGATTTAATTGGGAATTCTTCCCACGAGACAAAGACAAAAGTGTTTGTCAATGTTTCTTATTTCCGAGAAATTGTTTCGAGTGAAGTATTTGAGTGGGAGGACAATATAATTTGATAAGGTTTATGAACCTGAGCATAATGATCAGAGTAGCACAGCATCGGAATTGGTTTCGGAAGCGGCCACGACGATCATGGCTCTCATGACTACAAAGTGTTTTAGCCATGGAGATCGAAGTACATATTGAACCTTGTAGGTATGGTTTACTTTGCGATCAAATAAATGATTTGTGGACAAAGGATTGATTTTGAACAATGATAAACCAACTACAAAACAAAGAAGTTATGATGGGCCCTGACTCCATTAAAATGGCCATGCGCCATGAAATCCAAGATAGATGAATACTTTATGAAAGTAAATGGATCTATGAAATTGATAGACTTGGATGAAATATCCTTGAAGAAAGCTTGACTTGTCGAAAAATTGTTTACGACAAAGTTCAAAGAGTTGAATACGATAAGATTAGATCTTCCGTAGCAATGCTTATAGTCTATGTGGATTATTCTAGTAATCACTACATATTTCTTTTATGAGATATGCTAGTAGGATGGCAAAATACACTACTTAACAGAAGTATGTATACAAGATACAACCAAGAGTTTTGCTGGTCCGTGGAATACTAGATAGGTATACAAGCTTCAATTGGATGAAGTAAGTATCACGGAGTTGGAATCTTCACCGAGATGAAATAGTCAAATAGTATTTTATTTCATCATAGTCAATGAAGAGGCTTGCATTTGCAAGAAATTAAGTGGGAGCGCTAAGACACATTTATAATACTTTATGTAGGTGACATATAGTTGGTTATAAATGATGTAATTATATACTTGATTAAAAGGTTTCATTGAGAATTAACTTCAATGAAAGGATATGGACTGAAACAAATTTAGTGTCAAGATCTATGAAGATAGATTGAAACACATAAATAAGTTTAAGTCAAAGTACATATGATGGATATTGAAGTAGTTCAATATAGAAATATTAAGAAAATGTTCTTGTCATGTGAAGGTTTAACAAGACTTGAGTGTATCTGACACTCAATGAGTAAAAACACATGAGTGATTATAGATCACGAATAATATGTACACAATCAGATATCATGTGCTATAAAGTGTTATGAGCATATACTAATGATTCATATGATGATCATTGGACGACAGAAGAATATCCTTGAGTACTTTAGAAGAACTAAGGATATATATATTTTTGTATGAAGAAATGACAAACAAATCGCTGTAAGGTGTTACACCGATATTGGTTTTGTCACATATAAAATATAATTTCAATCTCAAATTAGACGAAGTGTTGTTTAAAAGGTAGCACAATGAGCTGGAAGTTGTCTATGCTAGATTTAGAAGAGTTCTAAATATTGTGACGGATTCTACAAAAGAAGGCATAGTATGTCATTGTTTTGACAATGACAAAGGATGTTAAGTCAAGAGGTTCTTTGAGAACTTGGTGTAGTTCCGACAGAGTCAGAACTTTGAAGCTATATTGTGTGTGACAATATAAGTGACATATTTCAGACAGCGGAATTAAGGTTCCACCAGAAGATCAAACATATATAATGCCAACTCATTTGGAAATGAGTGATGCGTTGAGACGCAAATGAATTACAAAATACATACGTTTCGAGCGTGTCGATCCGATGACTAAAAACCTCTCCCGTGAGCAATACATGATAAAACACCAGAAGACCAAGGTGTTATATCTTTACAAATGTAAACTAGATTATTGACTCTAGTGCAAGTGGGAGATCAAGGAGATATGCCCTAGAGGCAATAATAAAGTGGTTATTATTTATATCTTTATGTTTATGATAAATGTTTATATATCATGCTAGAATTGTATTAACCGAAACATTAGTACATGTGTGATATGTAGACAAACAAGAAGTCCCTAGTATGCCTCTTAAACTAGCTTGTTGATTAATGGATGATTAGTTTCATAATCATGAACATTGGATGTTATTAATAACAAGGTTATGTCATTGTGTGAATGATATAATGGATACACCTAATTAAGCGTAGCATAAGATCTCGTCATTAAGTTATTTGCTATAAGCTTTCGATACATAGTTACCTAGTCCTTATGACCATGAGATCATGTAAATCACTTATACCGGAAAGGTACTTTGATTACACCAAACACCACCGCGTAAATGGTTGGCTATAATGGTGGGATTAAGTAACCGGAATGTATGAGTTGAGGCATATGGATCAACAGTGGGATTTGTCCATCCCGATGACGGATAGATATACTCTGGGCCCTCTCGGTGGAATGTCGTCTAATGTCTTGCAAGCATATGAAAGAGTTCATAAGAGACCACATACCACGGTGCAGTAAAGAGTACTTGTCAGGAGACGAGGTTGAACAAGGTATAGAGTGATACCGAAGATCAAACCTCGGACAAGTAAAATATCGTGAGACAAAGGGAATTGGTAATTTATGTGAATGGTTCATTCGATCACTAAAGTCATCGTTGAATATGTGGGAGCCATTATGGATCTCCAGATCCCGCTATTGGTTATTGGTCGGAGTGAGTACTCAACCATGTCCGCATAGTTCTCGAACCGTAGGGTGACACACTTAAAGTTGGATGTTGAAATGGTAGCACTTGAATTATGGAATGGAGTTCGAATATTTGTTCGGAGTCCCGGATGAGATCCCGGACATCACGAGGAGTTCCGGAATGGTCCGGAGAATAAGATTCATATATAGGATGTCATTTTATGTGAATAAAATGTCGCGGAAGGTTCTATGGAAGGTTCTAGAAGGTTCTAGAAAAGTCCGGAAGAAACCACCAAGGAAGGTGGAGTCCACAAGGGACTCCACCTCCATGGCCGGCCAGCCCTAGTGGGGGTGGAGTCCCAAGTGGACTCCACCATAGGGGGCCGGCCACCCCCCACATGGGAGGTGGGAATCCCACCTTTGGGTGGAAGTCCTAGTTGGGCTAGGTTTGCCCCCTCCTATGGAAGGTTTTGGTTTCGGGTCTTATTCGAAGACTTGGACACCAACACTTGGGATCCACCTATATAATGAGGGGCCAAGGGAGGGGGCCGGCCACCCCAAGACCATAGCTTGGCCGCCCCCCTTGAGTGGCCGGCCACCCCCTCCCAAACCCTAGCTTTGCTCCTCCACTTCATATTTCCCGCGTAGCTTAGCGAAGCTCCGCCGGACTTCTACACCGCCACCGACACCACGCCGTCGTGCTGTCGGATTCAAGAGGAGCTACTACTTCCGCTGCCCGCTGGAACGGGGAGGTGGACGTCGTCTTCATCAACAACCGAACGTGTGACCGAGTACGGAGGTGCTGCCCGTTCGTGGCGCCGGAACCGATCGTGATCAAGATCTTCTACGCGCTTTTGCAAGCGGCAAGTGATCGTCTACCGCAGCAACAAGAGCCTCATCTTGTAGGCTTTGGAATCTCTTCAAGGGTGAGACTCGATACCCCCTCGTTGCTACCGTCTTCTAGATTGCATCTTGGCTTGGATTGCGTGTTCGCGGTAGGAAATTTTTTGCTTTCTATGCAACGTTATCCTACAGGACCGACCTGCCAACAGCGTCCTCATCGTTTCAGAGGGGGCAGGAGATCAAAAGAAAAAGGCAAATAGCCAGAAATTAGGGGTAAAAAATAACTCCAAGAAAGGAAACTTTTATTGTTCGTAGAGGATGACATGCGGGACCCATGAGCCAGCAGCTTACTCAACGTTTCAAAGGCGGCATGAGATCAAAAGAAAAAGGCAAGTGACAAAATATCAGGAGCCAAAGATAATCCAAGAAAAGAAACTTTATTGTACGTAGAGGATGACATGCGGGTCCCATTTAGCAGCAGCGGTCTCAACGTTTCAAATGCGGCTTGAGATCAAAAGAAAAAGAAAGTTGATTGTACATAGAGGATGACATGTGGGTCCCATGAGTCAGCAGCTTACCCAACGTTTCCAAGGCGGCAGGGGATCAAAAGAAAAAGGAAATAGCCAAAAATCAGAGGGTGCAAAAAAAATATAAAGAAAATAAACTTTTATAGCACATAGAGGATGACATGCGGGTCCCATGAGCCAGCAGGTTCCTCAACGTTTCAAACGTGGCATGAGATCGAAAGAAAAAGGCAAGTGACCAAATATGAGGAGCCAAAAATAATTCAAGAAAAGAAAGTTTTATAGTACATAGAGGATGACATGCGGGTCCCATTTAGCAGCAGCGGTATAACCGTTTGAGAGGCGGCAGGGGTTCAAAAGAAAAAAGAAATTGCCAAAAATCAGAGGGTAAAAAAACCAAGAAAATGAACTTTTATAGTACATAGAGGATGACATGCGGGTCCCATGAGCCTGCAGGTTCCTCAACGTTTCAAACGTGGCATGAGATCGAAAGAAAAAGGCAAGTGCCCAAATATGAGGTGCCAAAAAAAACTCCAAGAAAAGAAAGTTGATTGCTCATAGAGGATGACATGCGGGTCCCATTTAGTTGCAGCGGTCTCACTGTTTGAGAGGCGGCAGGGGATCGAAAGAAAAAGGCAAGTGACCAAATATCAGGAGCCAAAAATAATTCAAGAAAAGAAAGTTTTATAGTCCATAGAGGATGACATGCGGGTCCCATTTAGCAGCAGCGTTATCACCGTTTGAGAGGCGGCAGGGTATCGAAATAAAAAGGCAAGTGACCAAATATGAGGTGCCAAAAAAAAATCCAAGAAAAGAAAGTTTTATAGTACATAGAGGATGACATGCGGGTCCCATTTAGCAGCAGCGGTATCACCGTTTGAGAGGCGGCAGGGGATCGAAAGAAAAAGGCAAGTGACCAAATATGAGGTGCCAAAAAAAATCCAAGAAAAGAAAGTTTTATAGTACATAGAGGATGACATGCGGGTCCCATTTAGAAGCAGCGGTATCACCGTTTGAGAGGCGGCAGGGATCGAAAAAAGGCAAGTGACCAAATATGAGGTGCCAAAAAAAACTCCAAGAAAAGAAAGTTGATTGCACATAGAGGATGACATGCGGGTCCCATTTAGCAGCAGCGGTCTCAACGTTTCCAAGGCGGCAAGGGATCAAAAGAAAAAGGAAGTAGCCGTAAATCGTGGGTCAAAAAAATCCAAGAATAGAAAGAATTTTGGTTCATAGAGGATGACATGCGGGACCCATGATCCTGCATCGTAAACGGCTCGATCGGAGAACGTTGAATGAGATGGCGCGATCGAGAAAAAAAACAATGCCAGAGAGGCTGCCATCTGGGCCCTACATCCCTCGGCGGTGCGGATTTGCGTTGACTCGGCCGGCGAACCCGAGATTTCGAGATGCACCACGTCCCGGGCCGCCATACGCGACGTTTTGGCCGCTTTCGTCGGGCTAGGTGGCCTCAAAAACGAGAAAAAAAAAGTTTTGACATGCACCACGGAGGGACCCAAAATCGTCGGCCATGGTACACCAGCAACCACGGCGCGACTTCAACTTCGTCGGCCATGGCAACTTTTCTTGTAGTGTATGAATGTGGAGTTGTGGGTCACTTCTCCAATGAGTGCCCCAAAAAGCTTGCTAGGATTGCCGCCAATACCCCTGCACCTGCTCAGCAACAGCGTCGCTTTGCCGGAAGAAGGAACCAGAACAACAACAACGGCCGTCTCTACCACATGACTGCCACTGAAGCTCAGGAAGCACCCCAGACTATTCCAAGTATGTCTTCCTGTTAATAAAATGCTCAATCTCTCTTAGGAACCTAACTTTTCTTAAAATCTCGGGACGAGATTTGTTTAAGGGGGAAGGGTTTGTAACATCCCCAAAAATTCAGAACAAAACAAATGAACTTCCCTAGTTCCAAATTTTGGAACCAACAAAAACTTTTATTAAATTAAGTGTGATACATAGTGATCTTGCTTAATTCTTGTGCTATTGCCATGTTTGCTTGTTAAAGTAGTTTGAAATAATCTTAAACCCTAAACCTCACCCCCTCTTTTCACCATCCTAGTTAAAATAAAATAAAAGGAAAATAAATAAGAAAAAGGCATATGTGCCTATGGCTATATTTATAAAACCTTACCCTAATCTTTTCTACTTTGCTTAGAGGTTTGGAAAACCTTCATACACCTTACCTAGTACTTATCAAACCAAATCCAAGTTGTTTCCAAAGAAAATAAAAAGAAACTAAAAATGCCATAGAGGCATATGAGAGTAAAATAGCAAATTTGTGAATTTAAGAACCTTGACCCTAATACATGTTGTGAATGGTTGGATCACTCCTATATACCATTTCAACACTCAACAACACCAATTGGGTCAAGCCAAGTCAAATTAAAACTCAAATGCAACATATGCATAGAGGCATATGTGACACATAGCCATAATACCCAATTCTTGCCCTAAGCCTTTAAACCTTGACCAAATGATGTGAAACCATCCCTCAACCTAATATAACACTAAATTGACCCTAACCCAAGTCCAAGTAAAGCAAGATGAACAATTTACAAGTTTAATGAAATATGACACATCACCTCTTATGTGTTATGGCCATTTTTGCAAATCTTTGAACAAGACCACTTGAAATGGTTTCAATGGTCTTAAAATGTTTCTAAACTAATAAGAATCACTTTAGAGTCAAGAAAAGTCAACTCAAATAAAGAGAAATCAAATGGTGAGATAATTCCATTTTCACTCACATACACATAAGACCAATTTTGCAAATCTTCACCAAAGGCCACCATTGCTTGATCTATTGTTTGTAAAACTCTTATATATGATAAACAAACACAATTGCATCAAAGAAACCAAAATCAAATCAAAGAAAATCTCAAATTCAACTTACATGTGATAATGGTCATATGTCCCCTTTTTATTTTCTTCACCACTTTGCACCCATTTATCTTCTGATTCCTCAACCAACCTTGGTCAACCAAAGCCATGTCATCCAAGACCAGGTCAAGGTGAGTAACTTTCATGTTGACCACCATGGATAGAGTTGACTAGGTTGACCAGTATGAATGTGACAAATAGTGTATGTGAAGCAAAGTGAAGATCAACCTCAAATTTGAAACTTTGCAAAACAACTCCAAATTTAACCCAACCACCACCATTCCAACCCTTTAATTATATGAATGAGCTCCACCAAAAAGATTTCCAAATTTCAAACAAAACTTTCATGCGGCCATTGTGTCGAGCACCTTGTGTGCACAAATCTGGAAAGGTGACACATGCTATAAACCACTGGATTTTGGGCGAAACCCTGGACAATTTGTGATCATTGTGGTCCTTGTACCTCCTCTGTGGCAATCCATGCCTTTGCAACCACGGGTGAAGGAGGGAAATGATCACCACTCCACCATGCCGTGCTCATGCCATCACCAATGCCCAACCCCTCTTTGATCCTCTCCCCACCTTTCCTCCTTGTCCTGGAGAATCTACCTAGCACCAGGAAACCAACGGTACCCCGCCCTAGCTCGCTAATGCTTGGCAGTGGACGGAACAAGCACGCCCAGACAAGCCCAGGACTTGCCAGGCACGAGGTGAGCGCGCCCTGGCATGCCACTGGGCGCCGCAGTACACGTCCTCGCCCCGACAGCCTCGTCCTCCCCTGCAAGGTCTAGCCCTGCGTCGAGCACCGCGTCACCACCCTCTGCAGGCTAGACAAGGTCGCTAGCCCGCAGCCGCCTTGTCACCGTCGCCATCATCAAGAATCTGCCGCGCCCGTACTGCAAGCGCTCGACGACGCCAGCACGTCCTCGTCCTCCCCTTGCTGCCCCCTTCACGCGCGTCGTCCTCGCCCTGATCTCGCCTACACAACGCGCCCACTAGCTTGCCCCTTCACCCCTCCAATCGCCGGCGCCATTGACGACCAGCCGCTCCGCCACGGCCACCCCCTCGCACTATAAAAAGAGGCCCCCTCAGCCTTCTCCTTCCACACCAAACTTGCTCCACTCCCTCTTCTTGACCTCCTCAACCCCAGCCCCCCCTTCGATTAAGCCACAGACAGCCCCAATCGCTCCGTCGATCGCCGGAGTCCGCCGCAGATCAACACGACGAATTCGACCACCATTGGAGCTGCAACTGGTACCAGGCGACTCCCCTTCGTCGACAATGCCGCCTAGCACCAGCGCCGCCCCTCGCCGGAGTCCCAGCTCGCCGTCGACCCCCTACCTCCGCCGCGCCTGCGTCTGCTTCTCGCCAACGACGACGGCGCCCCTCCACCGTTGATTTCGCTTCTGATCGCGCGACTCAGGTTAGTTGATACCGTTTCGGTGAAATAAGACACTGACTAGTGGGACCCCCTGTCAGCTAGCCCGCGGCTGTGAAACATTACTGGGCTGGGCCAGTTTCGCAATTTAAACCATTTTGGCCCATTTCCTTTCCCGCCTGAGCCCATCTAGCCTTGTTCAAATTAATTTGATTCAGCAAATTTCAATACTGATGCAGTGCTAGAAATTGAATAGCTTTAAATCTACAAATCCAAATCTGGTGATTCAAAATGCTATAGAAAGCTTATGAAATTTTCTAACTAACCTCACTGGTCTCAACCCCATACCTTGTGTAGTTTTTGAATAGCAAAAATAACAAAACAGATACTTTTCAGTATTCAAATAAATCTTAAAAATCAACCATTGTGAATTTTGAAGTGAATCCAATTGCAATAATTCACATTTAACAAACCCTAATTTATTATGTAAAAATATGATATATGTTCTGTACATGATCATGGGCTAGAAGAAGAATATATGCTATGTAGTCAATACTAGTCCATTTAAACTATACCAAATTTTAGGAATTTAACTCTATGAGGTGTAGCACCTCATTTAAATCATTTTCTCAAGTGATATGAAGTAATGTGCTGACCTTTAATTACTTAGGCTCATATTTGCACACTTGTAGAATTTAAATCAAAGTAGTATTTTAATATTGCAATAATTATTTAAATCACATGAGATGATGAATCTCATTTAATTCATGTTTCTCAAATGATAAGTGTGAAATGGTGACCTTGGTCAACATGTGATCACCCCTGGTTATTTGAGAAGATTAAATCTTAAGAAGACTCAATGAGAGGAAATTATTTCTCCAAACCAAAGAGAAACCCTAACTCCAATTTTCAATGAGAGGAAATTATTTTCCAAATGATTAAATAAAGAGACCCTAGAATAATTGTTGGATAAATGTTAAGTAATGATGCTAGATCCATTGTGTGAGCCATTAAGGCTAATTAAGAATACTTAAGTGTTGTTTGGTGATTGTATCCTCGTATTCGTTTATAGACGCTAGTACCGGAGACTATCAAGAGGAGGAGGTTTTCTACCAAGAGGAAGATCAAGAAAACTTTGATCACATCACCACTCAAGGCAAGCTATTACCAATGCAAGCTAGACTAATGCAAACCATTTTGGTTGCAAGTTTATATTCTTGCAAAGTGCAAAGCTCTACAAGAGCAAGGCACCATTACATTTTACTTTATGAACCTATCCCAAGTTTTTACTTTACAAGCTTTACTTGATTTTATTTATCAAAGTTACTTTTTGATTTATGATTCACTTGGATGAATTATAGAGTAGTACAAGAAAATCACACTTAGCCTAGCAAGCTCCAAGATACTTAGCTCCCCTCATAACTAGTGGCTAGTGCTCAATATTAAAAGTGACTACTCTAGTTGGGAACTTGTGAATTGAAATGACTTTGAAAACCTTGGAATGATGAGTCATTCTATGGAGAGATTTTGAAGGTGAATATGACTGGTGAATGACTTGGTGAATTTTACAAAAACTGATGGTTGGGTTCGGATGCGATACCATTCCAATTTTACAAGTACCCCCACAATACCTGAATCTGGGTAAGGCTTAGCTGGAAACTTATGTATTTTAGTATGGGTTCCCTCTAAACAAGCGTCATAGGGGTTATGCCGAGGCTGCCTCCGTACTGGTGAAGTGATGTGAAATGACGTGAAATGAGGTGAATGTCCGGCCCAAGCCCTGTGCAGTTCCCAGGCTGACCGCGTGTCTTCACTGGGAGGCCAAGCTCATGGGGAGAGGTGCCTATACTAGAATATGTAAATGAAAGGTTAGGATTGGTAGTTCGCGTACTGCATACGATAAATCAGGGCCAGTTACCCCTGACGAACTATTTGCAATTGTTGTGGCACAAGTGTACAACCTCTGCAGAGTTAAACCTATTCGAATAGCCGCGTCCGCGGTTATGGACAGTTTGAAAGGCCATACTGTTCCATCATCAGAACTTTTCTAAAAAGATGAATGGTGACTTGTGACTTGAATTGAAAGGTGACTTTGACTTTGAATGACAACTGAGTTGTGGGAATGACACAAATGTTCCCACTTGAGTTAGTTAAATGAAGAGGCTTTGATTAGTAAAGTGTTTATGAAATAAAACTGGCTTTATGCAAATGAAACTAGAGCTTAGAACCCCCTTACTATAGTTGATATTATTTACCTTAGTATTAGTTTGCGAGTACTTTAAAGTACTCATGGCTGTGTCCCTGGCTATTCAAATGGCCAGACTATGAAGACGAGTACCAGAACCCAGAAGAAGGACAGCAGGACGTCTATGACAACTAGGATCACTCCTGACGTCAACAGTTGCCTGTGGAATAGATGGACTACTACTACGCTACTTTTGCTTCCGCTATGTGTTATGTAATGAATAAATAGAACTTCTATTATTGTAATGAGACTCGATCATGTGATCCTTTATGTGTAAGACGGTTATGTGTTGTAATGAATGATGTGTTGTGATATCAATCTATTATGTCTCGCAAAAACAATATTCCTGGGATTGCGAGGAATGGCATAATAGGCATCTGGACTTAAAAATCCTGGTGTTGACACTAACTGTGTAGGATTACACGAACCCTCAATGCCGGAGTTAACAAGCTCCACAGTATTCAATGTTCATATTTAAATAACCTTAGAGGGCATGACAGATCAACATAACCAAACCAAGTACTAACATAGCATGCACACTGTCACCTTCACGCTACGAAAGGAGGCATAGATCACATCAATACCATCATAGCAATAGTTAACTTCATAATCTACAAGAGATCACAATCATAGCCTACGCCAAGTACTAACATGATGCACACACTGTCACCATTACACCGTGCAGGAGGAATAAACTACTTTAATAACATCACTAGAGTAGCACACGGAATAGTAGTGATACAAAACTCATATGAATCTCAATCATGTAAGGCGGCTCATGAGATCATTGTATTGAAGTACATAGGAGAGAGATTAACCACATAGCTACCGGTACAGCCCCGAGCCTCGATGGAGAACTACTCCCTCCTCATGGGAGACAGCAGCGGTGATGAAGATGGCGGTGGTGTCGATGGAGAAGCCTTCCGGGGGCACTTCCCCGTCCCGGCGGCGTGCCGGAACAGAGACTCCTGTCCCCCAGATCTTGGCTTCGCGATGGCGGCGGCTCTGGAAGGTTTCTCGTACTGTGGCTTTTCCGTCTCGAAGTTTTAGGTCGAGGGGCTTCTTATAGGCGAAGAGGTGGCGTCAGAAGGTCAACGAGGCGACGACACACTAGGGGGGCGCGGGCCCCCCCTTGGCCGCGCCAGGGTCATGTGTGGTGGGCCTGTGGCCCCCCTCTAGCCTCTCTCGGGTGTTCTGGAAGCTTCGCGTGATCCTAAGATGATGGGCGTTGATTTCGTCCGATTCCGAGAATATTTCCTTACTAGGATTTCTGAAACCAAAAATAGCAGAAAACAGCAACTGGCCCTTCGGCATCTCGTCAATAGGTTAGTTCCGGAAAATGCATAAATATGACATAAAGTATGCATAAAACATGTAGATATCATCAATAATGTGGCATGGAACATAAGAAATTATCGATACGTCGGAGACGTATCAGCATCCCCAAGCTTAGTTTCTGCTCGTCCCGAGCAGGTAAACGATAACAAAGATAATTTCTGGAGTGACATGCCATCATAACCTTGATCATACTGTTGTAAGCACATGTAATGAATGCAGCGATCAAAGCAATGGTAAATGACATGAGTAAACAAATGAATCATATAGCAAAGACTTTTCATGAATAGTACTTCAAGACAAGCATCAATAAGTCTTGCATAAGAGTTAACTCATAAAGCAATAGATTCATAGTAAAGGCATTGAAGCAACACAAAGGAAGATTAAGTTTCAGCGGTTGCTTTCAACTTGTAACATGTATATCTCATGGATAGTTGTCAACATAGAGTAATATAACAAGTGCAATATGCAAGTATGTAGGAATCAATGCACAGTTCACACAAGTGTTTGCTTCTTGAGGTGGAGAGAGATAGGTGAACTGACTCAACAATAAAAGTAGAAGAAAGGCCCTTCAACGAGGGAAGCATCGATTGCTATATTTGTGCTAGAGCTTTGGTTTTGAAAACAAGAAACAATTTTGTCAACGGTAGTAATAAAGCATATGCATCATGTAAATTATATCCTACAAGTTGCAAGCCTCATGCATAGTATACTAATAGTGCCCGCACCTTGTCCTAATTAGCTCGGATTACCTGGATTATCAACGCAATACATATGTTTTAACCAAGTGTCACAAAGGGGTACCTCTATGCCGCCTGTACAAAGGTCTAAGGAGAAAGCTCGCATTGGATTTCTCGCTTTTGATTATTCTCAACTTAGACATCCATACCGGGACAACATAGACAACAGATAATGGACTCCTCTTTAATACATAAGCATTCAACAACAATTAATTTTCTCATATGAGATTGAGGATATTTGTCCAAAACTGAAACTTCCACCATGGATCATGGCTTTAGTTAGCGGCCCAATGTTCTTCTCTAACAGTATGCATGCTCACATGATATTCAACAAAGAGTAGTTGATAGCGTCCCCAGGAACATGGTTATCGCACAACAAGCAACTTAATAAGAGATAAAGTGCATAAGTACATATTCAATACCACAATAGTTTTTAGGCTATTTGTCCCATGAGCTATATATTGCAAAGGTCAAGGATAGAAATTTAAAGGTAGCACTCAAGCAATTTACTTTGGAATGGCGGAGAAATACCATGTAGTAGGTAGGTATGGTGGACACAAATGGCAAAGTGGTTGGCTCAAGGATTTTGGATGCATGAGAAGTATTCCCTCTCGATACGGCTTAGGCTAGCAAGGTTATTTGAAACAAACACAAGGATGAACCGGTGCAGCAAAACTCACATAAAAGACATATTGTAAACATTATAAGACTCTACACTGTCTTCCTTGTTGTTCAAACTCAATACCAGAAATTATCTAGACCTTAGAGAGACCAATTATGCAAACCAAATTTTAGCAAGCTCTATGTATTTCTTCATTAATAGGTGTAGAGTATATGATGCAAGAGCTTAAACATGAGCACAACAATTGCCAAATATCAAGTTTTTCAAGACATCATACCAATTACTACATGTAACATTTCCCGTTCCCAACCATATAACAATTAACGAAGCAGTTTCAACCTTCGCCATGAAAATTAAAAGCTAAGAACACATGTGTTCATATGAACCAGCGGAGCGTGTCTCTCTCCCACACAAGCATGAATTTATTCAAAAAAAAACAAAAGCGCACAGACGCTCCAAGTAAAGCACATAAGATGTGACCGAATAAAAATATAGTTTCAAGAGAAGGAACCTGATAATTTGTCGATGAAGAAGGGGATGCCTTGGGCATCCCCAAGCTTAGATGCTTGAGTGTTCTTGAAATATGCAGGGATGAACCACCGGGGCATCCCCAAGCTTAGGCTTTTCACTCTTCTTGATCGTAGTATATCATCCTCCTCTCTTGACCCTTGAAAACTTCCTTCACACCAAACTCGAAACAAACTCATTAGAGGGTTAGTGCATAATCAAAAACTCACATGTTCAGAGGTGACACAATCATTTTTAACACTTCTGGACATTGCTCAAAGCTACTGGAAGTCAATGGAACAAAGAAATCCATCCAACATAGCAAAAGAAGCAATGCGAAATAAAAGGCAGAATCTGTCAAAACAGAACAGTTCGTAAAGACAAATTTTATTGAGGCACCAGACTTGCTCAAATGAAAATGCTCAAATTTAATGAAAGTTGCGTACATATCTGAGGATCACTCACGTAAATTGGCATAATTTTCTGAGTTGCCTACAGAGAATTAGGCCCAGATTCGTGACAGCAAGAAATCTGTTTCTGCGCAGTAATCCAAATCTAGTATGAACCTTACTATCAAAGACTTTACTTGGCACAACAATGCAACAAAACTAAGATAAGGAGAGGTTGGTACAGTAGTAACAACTTCCAAGACGCAAATAATAAACAAAAGTACTGTAGTAAAATAAACACATGGGTTATCTCCCAAGAAGTTCTTTATTTATAGCCATTAAGATGGGCTCAGCAGTTTTAATGATGCACTCGCAAGAAATAGAAATTGAAGCAAAAGAGAGCATCAAGAGGCAAATTTAAAACACATTTAAGTCTAACATGCTTCCTATGAAAAGGAATCTTGTAAATAAACAAGTTCATGAAGAGCAAAGTAACAAGCATAGGAATATAAAACAAGTGTAGCTTCAAAAATTTCAGCACATAGAGAGGTGTTTTAGTAACATGAAAATTTCTACAACCATATTTTCCTCTCTCATAATAACTTTCAGTAGCAACATGAACAAACTCAACAATATAACTATCACATAAAGCATTCTTATCATGAGTCTCATGCATAAAATTATTACTCTCCACATAAGCATAATCAATTTTATTAGTTGTAGTGGGAGCGAATTCAACAAAGTAGCTACCATTATTATTCTCATCATCAAATATAGGAGGCATATTGTAATCATAATCAAATTTATCCTCCATAACAGGCGGCAACAAAAGACTACTATCATTATAATCATCATAAATAGGAGGCAAAGTATCATCAAAGAAAATTTTCTCCTCAATTCTTGGGGGACTAAAAAGATCATGCTCATCAAAACCAGCTTCCCCAAGTTTAGAATTTTCCATATCATTAGCAACAATGGAGTTCAAAGTGTTCATACTAATATGTTCCATGGGTTTTTTAATTTTTGGATCAAACCATCCATGTCTTAAATCAGGAAATAGAATAAGAAGCTCATTGTTGTCCATTATGCCTTACTAGTGTAAACAAGAAACAAAAAGATGCAATTGCAGGATCTAAAGGAAATAGCTTCGAGCACAAACACAATGGCACCAGAAAAGTACTGTTACCTGGAACCGGAGTATGAGTGCCTTTTACCTTTCCTCCCCGGCAACGGCGCCAGAAAAGTGCTTGATTTCTACGGGTGCTTCTATTCTTGTAGACAGTGTTGGGCCTCCAAGAGCAGAGGTTTGTAGAACAGCAGCAAGTTTCCCTTAAGTGGATCACCCAAGGTTTATCGATCTCAGGGGGGAAGAGGTCAAAGATATCCCTCTCAAGCAACCCTGCAACCACAAAGCAAGAAGTCTCTTGTGTCCCCAACACACCTAATAGGTGCACTAGTTCGGCGAAGAGATAGTGAAATACATGTGGTATGAATGAGTATGAGCAGTAGCAACAGCGCCAGAAAAGTGCTTTGCTGTCCAGGACTGGCGTGTGGTTGATGGTGGTAATATTGCGGACAGTAGAGATGCAGTAAAACAGTAAACAAGCAGCGATAGCAGTATTTAGGAACAAGGCCTAGGGATCATACTTTCACTAGTGGACACTCTCAACATTGATCACATAACATAATAAATAGATAGATGCTAGACTCTACACTCTCTTGTTGGATGATGAACACCACTAACTGTGTAGGATTACACGAACCTCAATGCCGGAGTTAACAAGCTCCACAGTATTCGATGTTCATATTTAAATAACCTTAGAGTGCATGACAGATCAACATAACCAAACCAAGTACTAACATAGCATGCACACTGTCACCATCACGCTACGAAAGGAGGCATAGATCACATCAATACCATCATAGCAATAGTTAACTTCATAATCTACAAGAGATCACAATCATAGCCTACACCAAGTACTAACACGATGCACACACTGTCACCATTACACCGTGCATGAGGAATAAACTACTTTAATAACATCACTAGAGTAGCACACAGAATAGTAGTGATACAAAACTCATATGAATCTCAATCATGTAAGGCAGCTCATGAGATCATTGTATTGAAGTACATAGGAGAGAGATTAACCACATAGCTACCGGTACAGCCCCGAGCCTCGATGGAGAACTACTCCCTCCTCATGGGAGACAGCAGCGGTGATGAAGATGGCGGTGGTGTCGATGGAGAAGCCTTCCGGGGCACTTCCCCATACCGGCGGCGTGCCGGAACAGAGACTCCTGTCCCCCAGATCTTGGCTTCACGATGGCGGCGGCTCTGGAAGGTTTCTCGTACCGTGGCTTTTCCGTCTCGAAGTTTTAGGTCGAGGGGCTTCTTATAGGCGAAGAGGCGGCGTCAGAAGGTCAACGAGGCGACGACACACTAGGGGGGCGCGGGCCCCCCTTGGCCGCGCCAGGGTCATGTGTGGTGGGCCTGTGGCCCCCCCTCTGGCCTCTCTCGGGTGTTCTGGAAGCTTCGCGTGATCCTAAGATGCTGGGCGTTGATTTCGTCCGATTCCGAGAATATTTCCTTACTAGGATTTCTGAAACCAAAAACAGCAGAAAACAACAACTGGCCCTTCGGCATCTCGTCAATAGGTTAGTTCCGGAAAATGCATAAATATGACATAAAGTATGCATAAAACATGTAGATATCATCAATAATGTGGCATGGAACATAAGAAATTATCGATACAGCGTATCAAGCTCTTTTTCTGGCGCCGTTGCCGGGGAGATCAAGACACGCTGCAAGGGGAGTCTCCACCTCCAATCTCTTTACTTTGTTTTTGTCTTGCTTTCTTTTATTTACTACTTTGTTTGCTGCATTATATCAAAATACAAAAAAATTAGTTGCTAGCTTTACTTTACTTGCTATCTTGTTTGCATTTTCCATATTAAAAACACAAAAAGAATTAGTTACTTGCATTTTTTGTTACCATGTCTAGTTCTGCACCTGTTACTTCTTCACCTGAGGAATTAGTCTTCACTTTTAAACAAGGGGATGAGGAGAGTTTTAAAGATGCTTGGTCCAGAATATTTGATTCTTATCGTAAAGCTGAACCTCAAATGACTCTAAGTTTGGTCCTTAGTAACTTTTATTTTGGGCTTATGATTCGCTATAGATATGCCTTGGATGCTGTAGTGGGAGGAGATTTCCTTCATTGCAATGGGGATCAAGCTTTTAATGCCATAAAAAATTAGTTGCATCACATAGTTCAGCTAATAACTTTGATTCAGCTCTTATTAGCATTTATAATAGATTAAACACTCTTGAGACAAGTGCATCTTGCTTGAAAGAAAATTATAGCTATGTTCGTAACCGTCTTGATCAAGTTTTAGTGAACTCTGAACCTTCAAAATGGGACCCTACTATTAAAGTTGTTATCGGTGGTGAAACTTTTCATGCCAATTGTGATATTATGTCTGAATTTTGCCTTATGCCTAAGAGTATTTATGAATCTTTGACACTTTGGGGACTCGTTGAAGGGGGAGAAGGAATAACTCTTATTGATAACTCTGTTATAATTCCTAAGGGAATAGCCGCTGGTGTGCATACAACCATTCTTGGAAGAACAATATCCACTGATTATCTTGTTATTGAATGTGTAGGAACAGGACAAATCACAATCGGAAGATCCCTGCTGAAACTATTGGGAGCAGTCATAAATGTGGGAGAAGGCACCCTAAAATTCACCTCTACACCGGGGGGTAGACATGTATTCCCTAAATCAAAGAGTAAGAAAAAGAATAAGAAGGGTAGGCGTAAAGCCCGAGGTAATGTTGATGCCTCATCTCTTGATAATACTTGATACATACTTTCTGCGCCTAGCTGAAAGGCGTTAAAGAAAAGCGCTTATGGGAGACAACCCATGATTTTACTACTGCACTTTTATTTTATATTTGAGTCTTGGAAGTTGTTAATACTGTAGCAACCTCTCCTTATCTTAGTTTTGTTGCATTGTTGTGCCAAGTAAAGTCTTTGATAGTAAGGTTCATACTAGATTTGGATTACTGCGCAGAAACAGATTTCTTGCTGTCACGAATCTGGGCCTAATTCTCTGTAGGTAACTCAGATAATTATGCCAATTTACGTGAGTGATCCTCAGATATGTACACAACTTACATTCAATTTGAGCATTTTCATTTGAGCAAGTCTGGTGCCTCAATAAAATTCATCTTTACGAACTGTTCTGTTTTGACAGATTCTGCCTTTTATTTCGCATTGCCTGTTTTGCTATGCTTGATGGATTTTTCTATTCCATTAACTTTCAGTAGCTTTGTGCAATGTCCTGCAATGTCCAGAAGTGTTAAGAATGATTATGTCACCTCTGAACATGTGAATTTTGATTATGCACTAACCCTCTAATGAGTTGTTTTAGGTTTGGTGTGGAGGAAGTTTTCAAGGATCAAGAGAGGGAGATGATACAATATGATCAAGCAGAGTGAAAGCTCTAAGCTTGGGGATGCCCCGGTGGTTCACCCCTGCATATTTCAAGAAGACTCAAGCGTCTAAGCTTGGGGATGCCTGATACGTCTCCGACGTATCGATAATTTCTTATGTTCCATGCCACATTATTGATGTTATCTACATGTTTTATGCACACTTTATGTCATATTCGTGCATTTTCTGGAACTAACCTATTAACAAGATGCCGAAGTGCCAGTTGCTGTTTTCTGCTGTTTTTGGTTTCAGAAATCCTAGTAACGAAATATTCTCGGAATTGGACGAAATCAACACCCAGGGGCCTATTTTGCCACGAAGCTTCCAGAAGTCCGAAGAGGAGACGAAGAGGGGCCACGAGGGGGCCACACCCTAGGGCGGCGCGGCCCCCCCTTGGCCGCGCGGCCCTGTGGTGTGGGGCCCCCGTGCCGCCTCTTGACCTGCCCTTCCGCCTACAAATAGCCTCCGTCGCGAAACCCCCAGTACCGAGAGCCACGATACGGAAAACCTTCCAGAGACGCCGCCGCCGCCGATCCCATCTCGGGGGATCCAGGAGATCGCCTCCGGCACCCTGCCGGAGAGGGGAATCATCTCCCGGAGGACTCTATGCCGCCATGGTCGCCTCCGGTGTGATGTGTGAGTAGTCTACCCCTGGACTATGGGTCCATAGCAGTAGCTAGATGGTTGTCTTCTCCCCATTGTGCTATCATTGTCGGATCTTGTGAGCTGCCTAACATGATCAAGATCATCTATCTGTAATTCTATATGTTGCGTTTGTTGGGATCTGATGAATAGAGAATACTTGTTATGTTGATTATCAAAGTTATATCTATGTGTTGTTTATGATCTTGCATGCTCTCCGTTACTAGTAGATGCTCTGGCCAAGTAGATGCTTGTAACTCCAAGAGGGAGTATTTATGCTCGATAGTGGGTTCATGCCTCGCATTGACACCCGGGACAGGATGTAAAAGTTCTAAGGTTGTGTTGTGCTGTTGCCACTAGGGATAAAACATTGATGCTATGTCTAAGGATGTAGTTGTTGATTACATTACGCACCATACTTAATGCAATTGTCTATTGCTTTGCAACTTAATACCGAGGGGGTTCGGATGATAACCTGAAGGTGGACTTTTTAGGCATAGATGCAGTTGGATGGCGGTCTATGTACTTTGTCGTAATGCCCAATTAAATCTCACTATACTCATCATGATATGTATGAGCATGGTCATGCCCTCTTTATTTGTCAATTGCCCAACTGTAATTTGTTCACCCAACATGCTGTTTATCTTATGGGAGAGACACCTCTAGTGAACTGTGGACCCCGGTCCAATTCTCTTTACTGAAATACAATCTACTGCAATATTGTTCTACTGTTTTCTGCAAACAATCATCTTCCACACAATACGGTTAATCCTTTGTTACAGCAAGCCGGTGAGATTGACAACCTCACTGTTTCGTTGGGGCAAAGTACTTTGGTTGTGTTGTGCAGTTCCACGTTGGCGCCGGAATCTCTGGTGTTGCGCCGCACTACATCCCGCCGCCATCAACCTTCAACGTGCTTCTTGGCTCCTACTGGTTCGATAACCTTGGTTTCATACTGAGGGAAACTTGCCGCTGTACGCATCACACCTTCCTCTTGGGGTTCCCAACGGACGCGTGTTGAACGCGTATCAAGCAGCTTTTTCTGGCGCCGTTGCCGGGGAGATCAAGACACGCTGCAAGGGGAGTCTCCACTTCTCAATCTCTTTACTTTGTTTTTGTCTTGCTTAGTTTTATTTACTACTTTGTTTGCTGCACTAAATCAAAATACAAAAAAATTAGTTGCTAGTTTTACTTTATTTGCTATCTTGTTTGCTATATCAAAAACACAAAAAAATTAGTTACTTGCATTTACTTTATCTAGTTTGCTTTATTTACTGTTGCTAAAATGGCCAACCCTGAAAATACTAAGTTGTGTGACTTCACAACCACAAATAATAATGATTTCTTATGCACACCTATTGCTCCACCTGCTACTACAGCAGAATTCTTTGAAATTAAACCTGCTTTACTGAATCTTGTTATGCGAGAGCAATTTTCTGGTGTTAGTTCTAATGATGTTGCTGCCCATCTCAATAATTTTGTTGAATTATGTGAAATGCAAAAGTATAAGGATGTAGATGGTGACATTATAAAATTAAAATTGTTCCCTTTCTCATTAAGAGGAAGAGCTAAAGATTGGTTGCTATCTCTGCCTAAGAATAGTATTGATTCATGGACTAAATGTAAGGATGCTTTTATTGGTAGATATTATCCCCCTACTAAAATTATATCTTTGAGGAGTAGCATAATGAATTTTAAACAATTAGATACTGAACATGTTGCTCAAGCTTGGGAAAGAATGAAATCTTTGGTTAAAAATTGCCCAACCCATGGACTGACTACTTGGATGATCATCCAAACCTTCTATGCAGGACTAAATTTTTCTTCACGAAATTTATTGGATTCAGCTGCTGGAGGTACCTTTATGTCCATCACTCTTGGTGAAGAAACAAAGCTTCTTGATAATATGATGATCAACTACTCTGAATGGCACACGGAAAGAGCTCCACAAGGTAAGAAGGTAAATTCTGTCGAAGAAACCTCTTCCTTGAGTGATAAGATTGATGCTATTATGTCTATGCTTGTGAATGATAGGACTAATATTGATCCTAATAATGTTCCATTAGCTTCATTGGTTGCACAAGAAGAACATGTTGATGTGAACTTCATTAAAAATAATAATTTCAACAACAATGCTTACCGGAACAATTCTAGTAACAACTATAGGCCATATCCTTATAATAATGGCAACGGCTATGGTAATTCTTATGGGAATTCTTACAACAATAATAGGAGTTCACCCCCTGGACTTGAATCCATGCTTAAAGAATTTATTAGTACACAAACTGCTTTTAACAAATCTGTTGAAGAAAAGCTTGGGAAAATTGATATACTTGCTTCTAAAGTCGATAGTCTTGTCATTGATGTTGATCTTTTGAAATCGAAAGTTATGCCTAATGAAAATCATCATAATAAAATTGTTACTACAGCAAATGCCATCCAAGTTAGAATTAATGAGAATATAAGATTAATGGCTGAACTGCGTGCTAGGTGGGATAGAGAAGAAAATGAAAAACTAGCTAAAGAGAAGAATGTAGCTAAAGTTTGGACCATTACCACCACTAGTAATGCTAATGCTACACATGTTTCTGCACCTCCTACTATTAATAATAAAAGAATTGGTGTTAGAAATGTTTCCACTTCTAATGCAAAGCGCGAGAAACTGCCTGAAACTGCTAAAACTGCTGAAACTGCCTGTGATAAAGCTGCTGAAATTTTTTCCAACATTGGGGAAGATGATCCCATTGCTTTAGATTATAATGGTTTGAATTTTGATGATTGCCACATCTCTGAAGTTATAAAGTTCTTGCAAAAACTTGCTAAAAGTCCTAATGCTAGTGCTATAAATTTGGCTTTCACGCAACATATTACAAATGCTCTCATAAAAGCTAGAGAAGAGAAACTAGAGCGCGAAGCCTCTATTCCTAAAAAGCTAGAGGATGGTTGGGAGCCCATCATTAAAATGAAGGTTAAAGATTTTGATTGTAATGCTTTATGTGATCTTGGTGCAAGTATTTCTGTTATGCCTAAGAAAATTTATAATATGCTTGACTTGCCACCGCTGAAAAATTGTTATTTAGATGTTAATCTTGCTGATCATTCTACAAAGAAACCTTTGGGGAAAGTTGATAATGTTTGCATTACCGTTAACAATAACCTTGTCCCCGTTGATTTTGTTGTCTTGGATATTGAATGCAATGCATCTTGTCCCATTATATTGGGAAGACCTTTTCTTCGAACTGTTGGTGCTATCATTGATATGAAGGAAGGTAATATAAAATATCAATTTCCTCTCAAGAAAGGTATGGAACACTTCCCTAGAAAGAGAATGAAGTTACCTTTTGATTCTATTATTAGAACAAATTATGATGTTGACACTTCGTCTCTTGATAATACTTGATACACACTTTCTGCGCCTAGCTGAAAGGCGTTAAAGAAAAGCGCTTGTGGGAGACAACCCATGTTTTTACCTACAGTATTTTGTTTTTATTTTGTGTCTTGGAAGTTGTTTGCTACTGTAGCAACCTCTCCTTATCTTAGTTTAGTGTTTTATTGTGCCAAGTTAAGCCGTTGATAGAAAAGTAAGTACTAGATTTGGATTACTGCGCAGTTCCAGATTTCTTTGCTGTCACGAATCTGGGTCTACCTCCCTGTAGGTAGCTCAGAAAATTAAGCCAATTTACGTGCATGATCCTCAGATATGTACGCAACTTTCATTCAATTTGGGCATTTTCATTTGAGCAAGTCTGGTGCCATTTTAAAATTCGTCAATATGAACTATTCTGTTTTGATAGATTCTGCCTT
Source organism: Lolium perenne (assembly GCF_019359855.2). NCBI lineage: Eukaryota > Viridiplantae > Streptophyta > Magnoliopsida > Poales > Poaceae > Lolium > Lolium perenne. The sequence continues at coordinate 97,712,850 of NC_067245.2, forward strand.
TTATTTCGCATTGCCTCTTTTGCTATGTTGGATGAATTTCTTTGATCCATTAATGTCCAGTAGCTTTATGCAATGTCCAGAAGTGTTAAGAATGATTGTGTCACCTCTGAATATGTTAATTTTTATTGTGCACTAACCCTCTAATGAGTTGTTTCGAGTTTGGTGTGGAGGAAGTTTTCAAGGATCAAGAGAGGAGTATGATGCAACATGATCAAGGAGAGTGAAAGCTCTAAGCTTGGGGATGCCCCGGTGGTTCACCCCTGCATATATCAAGTAGACTCAAGCGTCTAAGCTTGGGGATGCCCAAGGCATCCCCTTCTTCATCGACAACATTATCAGGTTCCTCCCCTGAAACTATATTTTTATTCCATCACATCTTATGTGCTTTGTCTTGGAGCGTCGGTTTGTTTTTGTTTTTTGTTTTGTTTGAATAAAATGGATCCTAGCATTCACTTTATGGGAGAGAGACACGCTCCGCTGTAGCATATGGACAAGTATGTCCTTGGTTTCTACTCATAGTATTCATTGCGAAGTTTCTTCTTCGTTAAATTGTTATATGGTTGGAATTGGAAAATGATACATGTAGTAATTGCTATTAATGTCTTGGGTAATGTGATACTTGGCAATTGTTGTGCTCATGATTAAGCTCTTGCATCATCTGCTTTGCACCCATTAATGAAGAAATACATAGAGCATGCTAAAATTTGGTTTGCATATTTGGTTTCTCTAAGGTCTAGATAATTTCTAGTATTGAGTTTGAACAACAAGGAAGACGGTGTAGAGTCTTATAATGTTTACAATATGTCTTTTATGTGAGTTTTGCTGCACCGGTTCATCCTTGTGTTTGTTTCAAATAAGCCTTGCTAGCCTAAACCTTGTATCGAGAGGGAATACTTCTCATGCATCCAAAATACTTGAGCCAACCACTATGCCATTTGTGTCCACCATACCTACCTACTACATGGTATTTTACGCCATTCCAAAGTAAATTGCTTGAGTGCTACCTTTAAACAATTCAAAATTTATTACCTCTGATTTGTGTCAATGTTTTATAGCTCATGAGGAAGTATGTGGTGTTTATCTTTCAATCTTGTTGGGCAACTTTCACCAATGGACTAGTGGCTTCATCCGCTTATCCAATAATTTTGCAAAAAGAGCTGGCAATGGGATTCCCAGTCCCAAATTAATTAATAAAAATAGACACCCCTCCATGGTATGTGATTGATTGGACGGCACCCGAAGGATTCGGTTAGCCATGGCTTGAGAAAGCAAAGGTGGGGAGGAGTGTCATCATAATAAAACTAAAATAAAAAGGCACTCCTTCATGGTATGAGATTGTTGGCAGGCACCCGAAGGATTCGGTTAGCCATGGTTTGTGAAAGAAAGTTTGGAAGGAGTGCCACACAAAAATAAAATAAAATGGGAGCCGCTCTTTGAAGGTTTGTCTGGCAAGGGGGTTAGAGTGCCCACTACCATTCGTTGACAACAACAAACACCTCTCAAAATTTTACTTTTATTGCTCTCTATATGTTTTCAAAATCAAAGCTCTAGCACAAATATAGTAATCGATGCTTTTCCTCTATGAGGACCATTCTTTTACTTTCAATGTTGAGTCAGTTCACCTATTTCTCTCCACCTCAAGAAGCAAACACTTGTGTGAACTGTGCATTGATTCCTACATACTTGCATATTGCACTTATTATATTACTCTATGTTGACAATATCCATGAGATATACATGTTATGAGTTGAAAGCAACCGCTGAAACTTAATCTTCTTTTGTGTTGCTTCAATGCCTTTACTTTGAATTATTGCTTTATGAGTTAACTCTTATGCAAGACTTATTGATGCTTGTCTTGAAGTGCTATTCATGAAAAGTCTTTGCTTTATGATTCACTTGTTTACTCATGTCATATACATTGTTTTGATCGCTGCATTCACTACATATGCTTTACAAATAGTATGATCAAGGTTATGATGGCATGTCACTCCAGAAATTATCTGTGTTATCATTTTACCTGCTCGGGACGAGCAGAACTAAGCTTGGGGATGCTGATACGTCTCCGACCTATCGATAATTTCTTATGTTCCATGCCACATTATTGATGTTATCTACATGTTTTATGCACACTTTATGTCATATTCGTGCATTTTCTGGAACTAACCTATTAACAAGATGCCGAAGTGCCAGTTGTTGTTTTCTGCTGTTTTTGGTTTCAGAAATCCTAGTAACGAAATATTCTCGGAATTGGACGAAATCAACGCCTGTGGGCCTATTTTGCCACGAAGCTTCCGTAAGTCCGAAGAGGAGACGAAGAGGGGCCACGAGGGCCACACCCTAGGGCGGCGCGGCCCCCTTGGCCGCGCGGCCCTGTGGTGTGGGGCCCCGTGCCGCCTCTTGACCTACCCTTCCGCCTACAAATAGCCTCCGTCGCGAAACCCCGCATCGAGAGCCACGATACGTAAAACCTTCCGCAGACGCCGCCGCCACCGATCCCATCTCGGGGGATCCAGGAGATCGCCTCCGGCACCCTGCCGGAGAGGGGAATCATCTCCCGGAGGACTCTACGCCGCCATGGTCGCCTCCGGTGTGATGTGTGAGTAGTCTACCCCTGGACTATGGGTCCATAGCAGTAGCTAGATGGTTGTCTTCTCCCCATTGTGCTATCATTATCGGATCTTGTGAGCTGCCTAACATGATCAAGATCATCTATCTGTAATTCTATATGTTGCGTTTGTTGGGATCCGATGAATAGAGAATACTTGTTATGTTGATTATCAAAGTTATATCTATGTGTTGTTTATGATCTTGCATGCTCTCCGTTACTAGTAGATGCTCTGGCCAAGTAGATGCTTGTAACTCCAAGAGGGAGTATTTATGCTCGATAGTGGGTTCATGCCTGCATTGACACCTGGGACAGTGATGTAAAAGTTCTAAGGTTGTGTTGTGCTGTTGCCACTAGGGATAAAACATTGATGCTATGTCTAAGGATGTAGTTGTTGATTACATTACGCACCATACTTAATGCAATTGTCTATTGCTTTGCAACTTAATACTGGAGGGGGTTCGGATGATAACCTGAAGGTGGACTTTTTAGGCATAGATGCAGTTGGATGGCGGTCTATACTTTGTCGTAATGCCCAATTAAATCTCACTATACTCATCATGATATGTATGTGCATGGTCATGCCCTCTTTATTTGTCAATTGCCCAACTGTAATTTGTTCACCCAACATGCTGTTTATCTTATGGGAGAGACACCTCTAGTGAACTGTGGACCCCGGTCCAATTCTCTTTACTGAAATACAATCTACTGCAATATTGTTCTACTGTTTTCTGCAAACAATCATCTTCCACACAATACGGTTAATCCTTTGTTACAACAAGCCGGTGAGATTGACAACCTCACTGTTTCGTTGGGGCAAAGTACTTTGGTTGTGTTGTGCAGGTTCCACGTTGGCGCCGGAATCTCTGGTGTTGCGCCGCACTACATCCCGCCGCCATCAACCTTCAACGTGCTTCTTGGCTCCTACTGGTTCGATAACCTTGGTTTCATACTGAGGGAAACTTGCCGCTGTACGCATCACACCTTCCTCTTGGGGTTCCCAACGGACGCGTGTTGAACGCGTATCAATGCCCAAGGCATCCCCTTCTTCATCGACAACATTATCAGGTTCCTCTAGTGAAACTATATTTTTATTCCATCACATCTTATGTACTTTGCTTGGAGCGTCTGTTTGTTTTTGTTTTTGTTTTGTTTGAATAAAGATGGATCCTAGCATTCATTTTGTGGGAGAGAGACACGCTCCGCTGTTGCATATGGACAAATATGTCCTTAGGCTTTACTCATAATATTCATGGCGAAGGTTGAATCTTCTTCGTTAAATTGTTATATGGTTGGAAACAGGAAATGTTGCATGTGGTAATTGGTAGAATAACTTGAATAATGTGATACTTGGCAATTGTTGTTCTCATGTTTAAGCTCTTGCATCATATACTTTGCACCCATTAATGAAGAAATACATAGAGCTTGCTAAAATTTGGTTTGCATAATTGGTCTCTCTAAGGTCTAGATAATTTCTAGTAAGGGTCGAACAACAAGGAAGATGGTATAGAGTCTTATAATGTTTACAATATGTCTTTTATGTGAGTTTTGCTGTACCGCTTCATACTTGTGTTTGTTTCAAATAACCTTGTTAGCCTAAGCCTTGTATCGAGAGGGAATACTTCTCAATGCATCCAAAATTCTTGAGCCAAACACTATGCCATTTGTGTCCACCATACCTACCTACTACATGGTATTTCTCCGCCATTCCAAAGTAAATTGCTTGAGTGCTACCTTTAAATTTCTATCCTTTATCTTTACAATATATAGCTCATGGGACAAATAGCCTAAAAACTATTGTGGTATTGAATATGTACTTATGCACTTTATCTCTTATTAAGTTGCTTGTTGTGCGATAACCATGTTCCTGGGGACGCCATCAACTACTCTTTGTTGAATATCATGTGAGTTGCTATGCATGTCCGTCTTGTCTGAAGTAAGGGCGATTTACCATGAGTTGAATGGTTTGAGCATGCATACTGTTAGAGAAGAACATTGGGCCGCTAACTAAAGCCATGATCCATGGTGGAAGTTTCAGTTTTGGACAAATATCCTCAATCTCATATGAGAAAATTAATTGTTGTTGAATGCTTATGTATTAAAGAGGAGTCCATTATCTGTTGTCTATGTTGTCCCGGTATGGATGTCTAAGTTGAGAATAATCAAAAGCGAGAAATCCAATGCGAGCTTTCTCCTTAGACCTTTGTACAGGCGGCATAGAGGTACCCCTTTGTGACACTTGGTTAAAACATATGTATTGCGTTGATAATCCAGGTAATCCGAGCTAATTAGGACAAGGTGCGGGCACTATTAGTATACTATGCATGAGGCTTGCAACTTGTAGGATATAATTTACATGATGCATATGCTTTATTACTACCGTTGACAAAATTGTTTCTTGTTTTCAAAACCAAAGCTCTAGCACAAATATAGCAATCAATGCTTCCCTCTGCGAAGGGCCTTTCTTTTACTTTTATGTTGAGTCAGTTCACCTATTTCTCTCCACCTCAAGAAGCAAACACTTGTGTGAACTGTGCATTGATTCCTACATACTTGCATATTGCACTTATTATATTACTTTATGTTGACAATTTCCATGAGATATACATGTTACAAGTTGAAAGCAACCGCTGAAACTTAATCTTCCTTTGTGTTGCTTCAATGCCTTTACTTTAAATTATTGCTTTATGAGTTAACTCTTATGCAAGACTTATTGATGCTTGTCTTGAAAGTACTATTCATGAAAAGTCTTTGCTATATGATTCAATTGTTTACTCATTGCATTTACCATTGCTTTGATCGCTGCATTCATTACATGTGCTTACAATAGTATGATCAAGATTATGATGGCATGTCACTCCAGAAATTATCTTTGTTATCATTTACCTACTCGGGACAAGCAGGAACTAAGCTTGGGGATGCTGATACGTCTCCAACGTATCGATAATTTCTTATGTTCCATGCCACTTTATTGATGATACCTACATGTTTTATGCATACTTTATGTCATATTTATGCATTTTCTGGCACTAACCTATTAACGAGATGCCGAAGAGCCAGTTGCTGTTTTCTGCTGTTTTTGGTTTCAGAAATCCTAGTAAGGAAATATTCTCGGAATTGGACGAAATCAATGCCCAGGATCTTATTTTTCCACGAAGCTTCCAGAACACCGGAGAGGAAACGAAGTGGGGCGACGAGGCGGCCACACGCTAGGGCGGCGCGGCCCAAGCCCTGGCCGCGCCGGCCTGCTGTGTGGGCCCCTCGTGGCGCCCCCTGACCTATCTCCTCCGCCTACTTAAGCCTTCGTCGATAATAACTCCAGTACCGAGAGCCACGATACGGAAAACCTTCCAGAGACGCCGCCGCCGCCAATCCCATCTCGGGGGATTCAGGAAATCGCCTCCGGCACCCTGCCGGAGAGGGGAATCATCTCCCGGAGGACTTTTCGCCGCCATGGTCGCCTCCGGAGTGATGAGTGAGTAGTTCACCCCTGGACTATGGGTCCATAGCAGTAGCTAGATGGTCGTCTTCTCCTAATTGTGCTTCATTGTTTGATCTTGTGAGCTGCCTAACATGATCAAGATCATCTATCTGTAATGCTATATGTTGTGTTTGTTGGGATCCGATGAATAGAGAATACTATGCTATGTTGATTATCAATCTATTATCTATGTGTTGTTTATGATCTTGCATGCTCTCCGTTACTAGTAGAGGCTCTGGCCAAGTTTTTTGCTTGTAACTCCAAGAGGGAGTATTTATGCTCGATAGTGGGTTCATGCCTCCATTAAATCTGGGACAGTGACAGAAAGTTCTAAGATTGTGGATGTGCTGTTGCCACTAGGGATAAAATATCGATGCTATGTCTAAGGATGTAGTTGTTGATTACATTACGCACCATACTTAATGCAATTGTCTGTTGTTTGCAACTTAATACTGGAAGGGGTTTGGATGATAACCTGAAGGTGGACTTTTTAGGCATAGATGCATGCTGGATAGCGGTCTATGTACTTTGTCGTAATGCCCAATTAAATCTCACAATATTCATCATATCATGTATGTGCATGGTCATGCCCTCTTTATTTGTCAATTGCCCAAATGTAATTTGTTCACCCAACATGCTATTTATCTTATCGGAGAGACACCACTAGTGAACTGTTGACCCCGGTCCATTCTTTTAATCGAATACAATCTACTGCAATACTTATTCTACTGTTTTCTGCAAACAATCATCATCCACACTATACATCTAATCCTTTGTTACAACAAGCCGGTGAGATTGACAACCTCACTGTCACGTTGGGGCAAAGTAATTTGGTTGTGTTGTGCAGGTTCCACGTTGGCGCCGGAATCCCTGGTGTTGTGCCGCACTACACTCCGCCGCCATCAACCTTCAACGTGATTCTTGGCTCCTACTGGTTCGATAAACCTTGGTTTCTTACTGAGGGAAAACTTGCCGCTGTACGCATCACACCTTCCTCTTGGGGTTCCCAACGGACGCGTGTTGTACGCGTATGATACCCCTTTGGATGGCTTGCTACTTCATGCCAATACCCTATGTTCAATCAGGTACATCGACCAAGACGCGAGCCATGGAGACCAAGCCAATGGAGAGAGAGCTGGAAATGATGAAGATGGAGCTACAGCGCCCAGACCGGAACTTCCGCCCCCCAGGACCGGAACTTCCGGCCAGATGCCCTCAAGATGCCCTCCAGCGCCCAGGGAAAAAGATCCAGCCGGAACTTCCGCCTCGGAGGACCGGAACTTCCGCCCGCCGGAACTTCCGCCCAAGTTCCGCCCAAGTTCCGAAAGTCCGTCAAAACCATACTGGATGTTACTGCGAGGAAATGACCGAATTCCGGAACAAGGCCGAAACTTGGCCGGAACTTCCGCCCCGACCGGAACTTCCGGCCCGCAAGACCGGAACTTCCGCCCCTGACCGGAACTTCCGCCCAAGATGACCGGAACTTCCGCCCCATTGAACTTCAGCACGACAACACTCTTCAGCGTGTAACTTATCCCTTCGCCCCCACCTATAAATAGCCTTGTTGGCTCAGATCTGAGATTAGACTTGATGTGAAATTAAACCTGAGCTTAGCTCACCCTTGTGGGAACCCTACCTAGATCTTTGATCTTGTACCCACCCGGGCTCCTTATCGACTCGTGAAGATCTCTTTGGTGACTTCTACCGTTTGTTTTATCTTTTGCTTGCACTTCTACCTATTTGGTCTTTTGCTTGCACTTCTATCAACCTTCCGGTCTTTTCACCCTTCTAGATCTCTCGAGCTTCGATTTGTCGATCTCTTTGCGGGACATCTACCGGAAGGTCTTTTCTCGCAACCTCTATCGAGTTGGTGGTTCGGGCCAACGAGGGAAAACCGATTTGTGTGTGTGTGTGTTGTATCCCCACGATTCCCCTACGTGTTCTTCCTGTTCATCGCGTTCATCCACCTCCCCCATGAATTCCACCCAAATCCGTGAAGATCGGGCACATCCTTGGGCTTAGCCCTTATCATATGGTATCAGAAGCTCTTTGGTTGCCACGGATTTGACCCCCACCACCCCCAATTCCACCAATTTCGCCCAACAAAAAAATTCCCAAAAAATAGCCCCAAATTGGCCTTGGATCGATCTCGCGATTGGTTGAGTTGTTTGTGGTTTTGCTCCAATAGAAACTTGTCTTTGGTGTTGATCTGCAATTCCCCCACCTTCCCACAGCTTCTAGTGCCAAATTTTCCTCGAATTCGAAGGATTTCAGCCCGGATTTCCGCCCAAATCGACAAACAGCCCGCAGATCTGATTGCGACCGGAAGTTCCGCCCGGCTGGACCGGAAGTTCCGCCCGGGACCGGAAGTTCCGGCCCTCAGGACTGGAAGTTCCGCCTGGCCGAAATTTTGACATCAACCTTCGTTTTTCGTTTTGGTACTAACCCCCTTGTGTTTGCACTTCGGTTTGAGTACCATTTCAGCTACCACAAAGCTTCCGCAACATCGACAACGACGACGGCACCCCGAGGATCCAAGCGGTTCATTTGACACCTCCACCATAGCAAGTTCAAGATCGTCGGCCACCATCATCAAGTGGTATAACTTGCTCCTAACTTATAGCCCTAGCCTCTTTTGCGTACCTTTCCTATCGAGAGTGGCTTTCTAGTGTTTCGAAGCATTGCGCAAGCGTCCCGACCGTGAGGGTGTGCGTGTGTTGAGCAAAGCTACGAAGCAAGCTTGTGTGAAAAGATAAGCAAAAGAAGTGTGACATACTTACATAGATAGTAGTATCCTTACATAGTGAGAAAAAGAAAGAAAAAAAATACAAAAATAAAAAGTGTGTGAGTGACACCTATACACAAAAGAGTCCAAAGCTTTTAAGCAAAAGAGAGAAAAGATAAGAGAGGCGTCTTGCGCAAATCTTGTTGCTTCTCAATTTTGCAACCAAGCCACGGTCTCTCTTGCGTTAGCGTGACACCGAGCTAGTAGTCTTCATTAGGACCATTTTGTTCTTGCTCATTTTCCAAGTCGCGCTAACCCCATTTTGTCCCACGCGTGTGTTCCTCCTTGTGTATGCCTTTTGTGATCACCGCCTTTGACTTGTGACTTTTGGATCTTACCCACTTTTGACAATAGACTTTTCGTTTGGTTCTTCCATTTGGCTTTCCACATCCATACCTAACACCATATAGAGTTTTTGTTTTTGTGTGTGTGCATACATATCGGTTGCCCTCCGCCTTGAAACACCTTTTCGATTTTGGTTTGCAAGTTTTGACACTTTTGGTAGTCTCTCCTAACCACCCACCACATAGTTCTTGTTTTTAGTTGTAACCATGTCTAGTGGAGAAGGGAACCAACTACCGATGACGCGGCACCAACATTGGATAGCTACTCAAGCCGTCCACGCCAAGATCAATCAATTTGAAGCCATGCTCAAGGATACCAATGTCCGCTATGAAGAAAGAGCTCAAGTGCAAAGGAATGACCTCAACAATCAAGTTCAAGACCTCAATGAGAAGATTGAAACTCAAGGCAATGAGTTGAAGGCAACACTTGCCATACAAGGTCAAGAGACAAGGGAAATGAAGACGGTGTTGGACAATATCCTCCATACACTCAACCGTCAAGATGATAGAAGACACCACTCAAGGTCTTCGCGCTCTCATAGCTCAAGGTCACGAGCTCCTACACCGTCTCACCATGATTCCAATGAAGACCCACGCCACCATAATGTGGATGTTCAAGTGCTTGATGTCTACTCACGCTTCTTTTCCTGTAGACAGTGTTGGGCCTCCAAGAATAGAGGTTTGTAGAACAGGAGCAAGTTTTCCCTTAAGTGGATCACCCAAGGTTTATCGAACTCAGGGAGGAAGAGGTCAAAGATATCCCTCTCAAGCAACCCTGCAACCACAAAGCAAGAAGTCTCTTGTGTCCCCAACACACCTAATACACTTGTCAGATGTATAGGTGCACTAGTTCGGCGAAGAGATAGTGAAATACAGGTGGTATGAATATATGAGCAGAAGTAACAGCGCCAGAAAATACTTGATGCTACAACTGGCGTGTGGTTGATGGTGGTAATATTGCAGGCAGTACAGATGCAGTAGAACAGTAAACAAGCGATGATTGCAGTATTTAGGAACAAGACCTAGGGATTATACTTTCACTAGTGGACACTCTCAACATTGATCACATAATAGAATAAATAGATATATGCTATACTCTACACTCTCTTGTTGGATGATGAACACCACTAATTGTGTAGGATTACACGAACCCTCAATGCCGGAGTTAACAAGCTCCACAATATTCGATGTTCATATTTAAATAACCTTAGAGTGCACGACAGATCAACATAACTAAACCAAGTACTAACATAGCATGCACACTGTCACCTTCACGCTACGAAAGGAGGAATAGATCACATCAATACTATCATAGCAATAGTTAACTTCATAATCTACAGGAGATCACAATCATAACCTACGCCAAGTACTACACGATGCACACACTGTCACCATTACACCGTGCAGGAGGAATAGACTACTTTAATAACATCACTAGAGTAGCACATAGATGAATTGTGATACAAAACTCATATGAATCTCAATCATGTAAGGCAGCTCATGAGATCATTGTATTGAAGTACATAGGAGAGAGATTAACCACATAGCTACCGGTACAGCCCCGAGCCTCGATGGAGAACTACTCCCTCCTCATGGGAGACAGCAGCGGTGATGAAGATGGCGGTGGAGATGGCAGCGGTGTCGATGGAGAAGCCTTCCGGGGACACTTCCCCATCCCGACGGCGTGCCGGAACAGAGACTCCTGTCCCCCAGATCTTGGCTTCGCGATGGCGGCGGCTCTGGATGGTTTCTCGTACCGTGGCTTTTTCGTATCGAAGACTTAGGTCAGGGACCTTTATATAGGCGAAGAGGCGGAGTCGGAAGGTCAACGAGGCGACGACACAACAGGGGGGCGCGGGCCCCCCCTTGGCCGCGCCAGGGTGTCATCTGGTGGCCCTGTGGCCCCTCTCTGGCGACTCTCGGGTGTTCTGGAAGCTTCGTGCAATCCTAAGATGCTGGGCGTTGATTTCGTCCGATTCCGAGAATATTTCCTTACTAGGATTTCTGAAACCAAAAACAGCAGAAAACAGGAACTGGCACTTCGGCATCTCGTCAATAGGTTAGTTCCGGAAAACGCATAAATCTTTACTATTAAATTGCAATAGGTGACTGCCTGGTGTCACACTTGGGCCAGTTTTATATGGGCCAAAACAAAAAATAACAAACCAACACGAACCTAGATCGTTTGGACCATATTTTTGTACCGTGACTCGTACGTGTTGTTCGTGTTGGAGTCGGAAACCAAATGGATACAGACGAATTTCGTATTCCTGATGGCTGAATCTGTCACTAGACCAGAGTTGGCGTCGATTCTCGTTCCAATCCTAGAACCTGTTGGACTAGCGACGTAACCAAAAGGAGTTCAGCCTATATAAGTATACTGAAAACCGTGCATTATACGCAACGTCCCAAGCACAGTACATAGCATGAGACCATAAGTTTGATAGTAGTGCTCCCAGGGGTGGATCTAGCATCCCTTTTGCCCGGGCAGCCGCCCAGGCTTCCGGCCGGCCGGCAAGCCTATTTTCACCCAAATTTATATGTATTTGATAAAAATTTGGCACATTAAGCTTGTTTGCCCAGGTTTTAATTTTTTTTTGGGTCCGCTTATGAGTGCTCCCCAATCGACAACATAAGTTCAACACTCTTTCATTTAGTACTTGGACGTGCAAAAAAACGTTCCACACGGAAGCTGGGCCAATCTGATCAAAGTACTGGTTAGGGGGGCAAGAGATCAAAACTTGCAAGCTACAAATTTCAAAAGAGTTCCAAATAGATTAGTCAACAGGGCAGGCCGATCCATCAAAACAAAAAAAGGAATCTACTATAGGCATATTCGCATTTGAGCTGCATCTACGAGTTTGGTTAAAAAGGAGGAACGGGCCACACGACTGACACCTACCTTCATGACCGACCCAAGGGTAAGTTGATGCACTTTCTCAAAACAATGTCTCGATATAAATTAGTTGTCACGTGTTAATGAACCTAGATAGATTTTAGGCAATATTCTACAAAGAAATCTACTCCCTTCGATCAGAATTAATTGTTACATGTTTAATAAACATATACGATAATAAATTTAGATTAGAGGTACTAATATTTTTGAAGTTTATTTGACGTATGGAAGGACTTCTCAAAATATTTGTGTTCAGTTAAGAATGACATGACTCCTAAATCGAAAAATTCTACTTCTCGCGAAAATGAAGACCGACGTACATGGCGAGGCCTCACGGTATGGAAAAGTCCGAAGGTGCATTTCATTCAACGCCGGCGACATATGTTTGCAAGGAACAAACACTACAGGAATGGCGCAAGGCGCCGACGGATGGAGCTCCTCTTCAGCAGACCCACGTGGGCCTTTGGCGTAGACCCAGCCCTCGGTATAGCCTGTATACGTCGGCGTCTAGACCCTCGGCGCAAGCCACGCCATCCGTTAACTTCAAGAAAAATCATTTTAAAAATAATTTTATTAATCTCTCACATCTTAGGTCAAATTAAACTTATGATCGAACTTTCCAATTTAGTCCACCATCCGCACACTAATATAACCCTGGCACGCTGAACATCTTTGTTCCATCCGGTTGATCTTTCATGAAAGAAACGAAACATTGCTAATAATACTATCATATCAATCATACTAACCCTTAGACCGTGATATGACGACTCCTTATTATTTTGAATTTTAAACAATTATTTAAATAAACATCAATGGTTAAGTAATACTCCCTCCATTCCTTTCTATAGTGCCTATAGATTTTTGGCATTTGTTTCAGAATATAAGGTTGTACCTTAGCTTTTTTTCAATTACCCCCTCTCCGTTCAGCTCCGAAATCGTTCAGGTCCCAAATTTGTTATGGTAAGTTAGTAAGATATGGATTTACCAAATTTTACGTTGATCTCAAATCATTCAGCTAGGGGTCTTGTGTAAAAAATACTCTTGCGCTAATTTCTGTGCCAAAAAACTATAGGCACTATAGAATGGAACAGAGGGAGTAATAATCTTAATGCATAGGATGTAATTATTAATTTAATTATTTTTAAGAAAATAAAAAATCCTGAATTTCTAGAAAAGCTAAAATCTTTCTGCTTTCATATTTCCACTTGAAATTTTGTGAATCTCAGAAAATGCCAATGAGATAAACCCGAGCGAATATTCCGAGAAATAAACTTTTTCTGCAAAAAAGTTAAAATTCAAATTTGTTAATTTCTCCTAATAGTAGGTTGCGGAACATACAGGAATCTCAAACGATTTTATTTTTTGATTTTTTTAATCATATTTTGTCATTCAGTTAAAACTTAAAAAAGGGGAGGAGGCTATGTCGAGGGTAACCCCTCAACGTAGCTCTAACGCTGTGACAATGTCGTCACGGCCTAGCTTTGGAGGGGCGCATGTCCAGCCCTACGCCGACAGTCCGGAGTACGCTGAGGGTAGCCATCGGTGTAGCGCCTACGTCGAGGGCCCACCGACGGCTCTCTTGACGGCCTGGTCGGGCCATATGCCGACGGCCCAACTTTTGGCCGTCGGTTTATCAGCAGGTCGTCGGTGCCTTGCGCCATTCCTATAGTGGAAATACTTAATCATGCATCGAGATTTTGGCGGTACCAAATTCAGGCACGGTAATGGTAGAGCTAAGGCAACCATATATAAAAAATTTAGAAGATAGATACAAGCAAACCTAGCTGAGCAAAGCAAATTCTCATGAACATGTTTTAATTAGAAAACTCAACGCATCAGTTTTTTCTTGAACATGTTTCAAAAATGACTTATATTTTCTAGGCATATCCGTAGCAATGCACGGGTATTGTGCTAGTATGACATAAAGTATGCATAAAACATGTAGATATCATCAATAATATGGCATGGAACATAAGAAATTATCGATACGTCGGAGACGTATCAGCATCCCCAAGCTTAGTTTCTGCTCGTCCCGAGCAGGTAAACGATAACAAAGATAATTTCTGGAGTGACATGCCATCATAACCTTGATCATACTATTGTAAGCACATGTAATGAATGCAGCGATAAAAAACAATGGTAAATGACATGAGTAAACAACTGAATCATAAAGCAAAGACTTTTCATGAATAGTACTTTCAAGACAAGCATCAATAAGTCTTGCATAAGAGTCAACTCATAAAGCAATAATTCAAAGTAAAGGTATTGAAGCAACACAAAGGAAGATTAAGTTTCAGCGGTTGCTTTCAACTTGTAACATGTATATCTCATGGATAGTTGTTAATGCAAAGTAATATAACAAGTGCAATATGCAAGTATGTAGGAATCAATGCACAGTTCACACAAGTGTTTGCTTCTTGAGATGGAGAGAAATAGGTGAACTGACTCAACATAAAAGTAAAAGAAAGGCCCTTCGCAGAGGGAAGCATCGATTGCTATATTTGTGCTAGAGCTTTGGTTTTGAAAACAAGAAACAATTTTGTCAACGGTAGTAATAAAGCATATGCATCATGTAAATTATATCCTACAAGTTGCAAGCCTCATGCATAGTATACTAATAGTGCCCGCACCTTGTCCTAATTAGCTCGGATTACCTGGATTATCATTGCAATGCATATGTTTTAACCAAGTGTCACAAAGGGGTACCTCTATGCCGCCTGTACAAAGGTCTAAGGAAAAAGTTCGCATTGGATTTCTCGCTATTGATTATTCTCAACTTAGACATCCAAACCGGGACAACATAGACAACAGATAATGGACTCCTCTTTTATGCATAAGCATTCAACAACAGTTAATTTTCTCATATGAGATTGAGGATATTTGTCCAAAACTGAAACAAAGAGTAGTTGATGGCGTCCCCAGGAACATGGTTATCGCTCAACAAGCAACTTAATAAGAGATAAAGTGCATAAGTACATATTCAATACCACAATAGTTTTTAGGCTATTTGTCCCATGAGCTATATATTGCAAAGGTAGAGGATAGAAATTTTAAAGGTAGCACTCAAGCAATTTACTTTGGAATGGCGGAGAAATACCATGTAGTAGGTAGGTATGGTGGACACAAATGGCATAGTGGTTGGCTCAAGGATTTTGGATGCATGAGAAGTATTCCCTCTCGATACAAGGTTTAGGCTAGCAAGGTTTATTTGAAACAAACAAAAGGATGAACCGGTGCAACAAAACTCACATAAAAGACATATTGTAAACTTTATAAGACTCTACACTGTCTTCCTTGTTTTTCAAACTCAATACTAGAAATTATCTAGACCTTAGAGAGACCAATTATGCAAACCAAATTTTAGCAAGCTCTATGTATTTCTTCATTAATAGGTGCAAAGTATATGATGCAAGAGCTTAAACATGAGCACAACAATTGCCAAGTATCAAATTATTCAAGACATTCTACCAATTACTACATGTAGCATTTCCCGTTTCCAACCATATAACAATTAACGAAGCAGTTTCAACCTTCGCCATGAAAATTAAAAGCTAAGAACACATGTGTTCATATGAACCAGCGGAGCGTGTCTCTCTCCCACACAAGCATTTATTCAAAGAAAAACAAAAACAAAAACAAACAGACGCTCCAAGTAAAGTACATAAGATGTGACCGAATAAAAATATAGTTTCAAGGGAGGAACCTGATAATTTGTTGATGAAGAAGGGGATGCCTTGGGAATCCCCAAGCTTAGATGCTTGAGTCTTCTTGAAATATGCAGGGATGAACCACCGGGGCATCCCCAAGCTTAGAGCTTTCACTCTTCTTGATCATATTGTATCATCTCCCTCTCTTGATCCTTGAAAACTTCCTCCACACCAAACTCAAAACAAACTCATTAGAGGGTTAGTGCATAATCAAAAATTCACATGTTCAGAGGTGACACAATCATTCTTAACACTTCTGGACATTGCTCAAAGCTACTGGAAGTCAATGGAACAAAGAAATCCATCCCACATAGCAAAAGAGGCAATGCGAAATAAAAGGCAGAATCTGTCAAAACAGAACAGTCCGTAAAGACGAATTTTAAAGAGGCACCAGACTTGCTCAAATGAAAATGCTCAAATTTAATGAAAGTTGCGTACATATCTGCGGATCACTCACGTAAATTGGCATAATTTTCTGAGTTACCTACAGAGAATTAGGCCCAGATTCATGACAGCAAGAAATCTGTTTCTGCGTAGTAATCCAAATCTAGTATGAACCTTACTATCAAAGACTTTACTTGGCACAACAATGCAACAAAATAAAGATAAGGAGAGGTTGCTACAGTATTAACAACTTCCAAGACTCAAATATAAAACAAAATTGCTGTAGTAAAATAAACACATGGGTTATCTCCCAAGAAGTGCTTTCTTTATAGCCATTAAGATGGGCTCAGCAGTTTTAATGATGCACTCGCAAGAAATAGTATTTGAAGCAAAAGAGAGCATCAAGAAGCAAATTCAAAACACATTTAAGTCTAATCCACTTCCTATGCAAAGGAATCTTGTACACAAATGAATTCATGAAGAACAAAGTGACAAGCATACGAGGATAAAACACGAGTAACTTCAAGATTCTCAACATAAAGAGGGGAAACTTAATATTATTAAGATGCATATAACCATGTTTCCCTCTCTCATAATAACTTTCAGTAGCGTCATTGATGAAATCCACAACATACCCATTACTTAAAACATTCTTATCATGGTTCATATGCATAGAAGTATCATTAATTTTGGCATAAGAAGAGTTCTTCTCATTAATAGTAATTGGAGCAAGATTATTATCAAGAATTTGAACATGGTAAACAAGTTGCATATTAAGGGAATTGTTTTTGGTAATCCAATCATGACTATGACAAGTTTCATAAGGATAGTTATAACCTATATCATAGCATTCTTTATAATAATCATCAAAGGTCGGAGGCACAGTGTCATCATAAGAAATAGAATAGTTATCTTTCACAGTCGGTTTATATGTGACCATACCATCATTGTTATTAGAAGGAGATGTATCAAACACATAATGATCAGTAGCAAAAGGATTTTCAAACACCTCTTCCCCAAGCTTAGAGCTTTCTATATCATTATGGGAGGAAGCATGGATAGCACTGATACAATGGCAATTATTGTCATCATCATTTTCAGAATTAGTTTCCCAGAGATTTGCTCATTCAAATCATGATCACTAATGTATGTAAAGGGCATAGGAAGATCATTGTATTCAGATTCATTATCATAATAATAATTAGGAGCAACATACTTACGGTTACCTAGCGTTATCTCATTCACGCGGGGATATGCCGTTACCTCTTTCTCTTTATTCTCCTTCTTCTTCTTCTTCTTCTTCTTCTTCTTCTTCTTCGTTCCCTTCTTCTTCTTCTTCTTCTTCTTCTTCTCTTCCTTCTCCTCGTTCCCTTCTTTAGGAGGAAGAGGCTTGAAGGGTGGCTTGTCCGCATAACCTGATTTACTTTCAGAAACAATAGAAGAAACTTGGGAGGATTCCTCCTTTTCATTAATTAGTTAAAAACACACAGCGGTCCTATCATATTTTGGCAAGGTGTCATCTTCTAAAATATTTTGTATGTAAGTATTTGTATGGCTATTATCAATGCAATAAGAAAAACACCCATGCAGGACGTCATCAATATCAAGATCACTCATATGTAACAAAGAGATTTTTCTTGAGAGCTCTTCACACCACAAAAATAAAGTAAGTTCATCATGCTGATTAGGAGTAATTTCATCATCACAATACCAATTTGTAGCACTCATGGGGTTCAAATTATCATTGGAGGAGCATTGAAAATTAAAATGACCCACTGATACGTCTCCGACGTATCGATAATTTCTTATGTTGCATGCCACATTATTGATGATATCTACATGTTTTATGCATACTTTACATCATATTTATGCATTTTCTGGAACTAACCTATTAACGAGATGCCGAAGAGCCAGTTGCTGTTTTCTGCTGTTTTTGGTTTCAGAAATCCTAGTAAGGAAATATTCTCGGAATTGGACGAAATCAACGCCTAGGGGCCTATTTTCACACGAAGATTCCAGAAGACCGAAGAGTCAACGAAGTGGGGCCACGAGGCGGCCAGAAAGTAGGGCGGCGCGGCCCAGGTCTTGGCCGCGCCGACCTGTCTCCTGGGCCCCTCGTGTGGCCCCCTGACCTGCCCTTCCGCCTACAAATAGCCTTCGTCGCGAAACCCCCAGTACCGAGAGCCACGATATGGAAAACCTTCCAGAGACGCCGCCGCCGCCAATCCCATCTCGGGGGATTCAGGAGATCGCCTCCGGCACCCTGCCGGAGAGGGGATTCATCTCCCGGAGGACTCTACACCGCCATGGTCGCCTTCGGAGTGATGAGTGAGTAGTTCATCGCTGGACTATGGGTCCATAGCAGTAGCTAGATGGTTGTCTTCTCCTCATTATGCTTCATTGTCGGGTCTTGTGAGCTGCCGAACAAGATCAAGATCATCTATCTGTAATGCTATATGTTGTGTTTGTTGGGATCCGATGAATAGAGAATATTATGTTATGTTGATTATCAATTTATATCTATGTGTTGTTTATGATCTTGCATGCTCTCCGTTATTAGTAGAGGCTCTGGCCAAGTTGATGCTATTAACTCCAAGAGGGAGTATTTATGGTCGATAGTGGGTTCATGTCTCCGTGAATCTGGGGGAGTGAGAGAAACCTCTAAGATTATGGATGTGTTGTTGCCACTAGGGATAAAACATTGATGCTATGTCCGAGGATGTAGTTATTGATTACATTACGCACCATACTTAATGCAATTGTCTGTTGTTTTCAACTTAATACTAGAAGGGGTTCGGATGATAACCTGAAGGTGGACTTTTTAGGCATAGATGCATGCTGGATAGCGGTCTATGTACTTTGTCGTAATGCCCAATTAAATCTCACAATACTCATCATATCATGTATGTGCATGGTCATGCCCTCTCTATTTGTCAATTGCCCAACTGTAATTTGTTCACCCAACATGCTATTTATCTTATGGGAGAGACACCTCTAGTGAACTGTGGACCCCGGTCCAATTCTTTACATCTGAAATACAATCTACTGCAATACTTGTTCTACTGTTCTCTACAAACAATCATCATCCACACTATACATCTAATCCTTTGTTACAGCAAGCCGGTGAGATTGAAAACCTCACTGTTTCGTTGGGGCAAAGTACTTGGTTTGTGTTGTGCAGGTTCCACGTTGGCGCCGGAATCCCTGGTGTTGCGCCGCACTACATTTCATCACCATCAACCTTCAACGTGCTTCTTGAATCCTACTGGTTCGATAAACCTTGGTTTCTAACTGAGGGAAACTTACTGCTGTACGCATCACACCTTCCACTTGGGGTTCCCAACGGTCGCGTGATGTACGCGTGTCACCCACTCCATGGCAAAGTTCACAAATAAAAGGATAGAGGGCACACACTTTTTTACCAAGATCATCTAGAGCCCTAAACCACTTTCTAGTTTTTTCGTTAATATGATGGATACAATATTTATCTTTGATTTGATTAATTCCACAAGGTCTATGCATTCCACAGAAATTAACATGCTTATAGGAAATAGCATTCTTAGGAGTTTGAGCATGCTTATTGCAATCATTAACAACAATTTCATTCATCATGCAAGCCTCTTTAAAAGGTTCATGATACTTATCAAAATTCTTCTTAGGCAATTCAAAATGAGAAGCAAAGGCTTCATAAAGATTTGCAGCAACTTGAGAGTCAAGACCATAAGTAGCACTCATATCTCGAAATTTATCAGTATCCATAAAAGCTTCAATGCATTCATAATCATAATTTATACCTGACTCTTCACCTTTGTTGTTCTCCCATCCTTCAGCGTTCTCCTCAATCCGATCAAGAAGATCCCACCTAGCTTCAACCTCCTTGCTTGTGAAAGATCCCTCCGAACAGGCATCCAGATAGCCCTTGTGTTGTCCTGAAAGCCTCGCATAAAAATTGTTAACAATAACATTACGGGGGAGCTCATGAATGGGACATTTGAGCATTAGTGACTTCAATCTCCCCCACACTTGAGAAATACTCTCTCCATCACGAGGATAAAAGTTATAAATATAATTCCTATCAATATGCACTTCATGAGGAGGATAAAATTTAGAATAAAAGAGTGATACAATTTCCTCCCAATCAAGAGAATGACTATTCTTCAACAATTTATACCAATGCGCCGCTTTACCAGACAACGAAACAGAGAATAGCTTCTTCCTTACTTCATCCATAGAGATACCTGCACACTTGAATAACCCGCATAATTCATGCAAAAACAGTAAATGATCTCCAGGATGGACAGTTCCATCCCCTTCATAGCGGTTATCAATAACACGTTCAATAATTTTCAAGGGTATCTTGAAAGCAGTACTTGCAGTTGGTGGATTTAAAATATCACAAGCATCATTAGAGTTATCGCATATGGGAGATAAAGCATTATCAGAACAAATTTTCTCCCCTAAAGATGGGAATCTTAAAAGATCACAGAAACTAGCTTCCCCAAGCTTAGACTTATCCATAGCATTAGCAGTGATTGCGTTCATACCAATAACATTGCTACTAGCATGCAAATGAGGTTCCATAGGTTCTTTAATTTTCGCATCACACAATTCATGTCTTAACTTAGGAAATAAATTAAAAAGCTCATAGTTGTATTCCATTATGCCAAACTAGTGTAAAACAAGAAACAAAAAGATGCAATTGCAGGATCTAAAGGAAATAGCTTCGAGTACTTACAACGGCGCCGGAAAATAGCTTAGTAGCCAAGATCCGGAGTGTGAGTACCTTTTACCTTTCCTCCCCTGCAACGGCGCCAGAAAAGTGCTTGATGTCTACTCACGCTTCTTTTCCCGTAGACAGTGTTGGGTCTCCAAGAGCAGAGGTTTGTAGAACAGCAGCAAGTTTTCCCTTAAGTGGATCACCCAAGGTTTATCGAACTCAGGGAGGAAGAGGTCAAAGATATCCCTCTCAAGCAACCCTGCAACCACAAAGCAAGAAGTCTCTTGTGTCCCCAACACACCTAATACACTTGTCAGATGTATAGGTGCACTAGTTCGGCGAAGAGATAGTGAAATACAGGTGGTATGAATATATTATCAGCAGTAACAGCGCCAGAAAATACTTGATGCTACAACTGGCGTGTGGTTGATGGTGGTAATATTGCAGGCAGTACAGATGCAGTAGAACAGTAAACAAGCGATGATTGAAGTATTTAGGAACAAGGCCTAGGGATTATACTTTCACTAGTGGACACTCTCAACATTGATCACATAACAGAATAAATAGATATATTCTATACTCTACACTCTCTTGTTGGATGATGAACACC
Source organism: Lolium perenne (assembly GCF_019359855.2). Taxonomy (NCBI): domain Eukaryota; kingdom Viridiplantae; phylum Streptophyta; class Magnoliopsida; order Poales; family Poaceae; genus Lolium; species Lolium perenne. The sequence continues at coordinate 97,734,379 of NC_067245.2, forward strand.
ACTAATTGTGTAGGATTACACGAATCCTCAATGCCGGAGTTAACAAGCTCCACAATATTCGATGTTCATATTTAAATAACCTTAGAGTGCACGACAGATCAACATAACTAAACCAAGTACTAACATAGCAGGCACACTGTCACCTTCACGCTACGAAAGGAGGAATAGATCACATCAATACTATCATAGCAATAGTTAACTTCATAATCTACAAGAGATCACAACTATAACCTACGCCAAGTACTACACGATGCACACACTGTCACCATTACACCGTGCAGGAGGAATAGACTACTTTAATAACATCACTAGAGTAGCACATAGATGAATTGTGATACAAAACTCATATGAATCTCAATCATGTAAGGCAGCTCATGAGATCATTGTATTGAAGTACATAGGAGAGAGATTAACCACATAGCTACCGGTACAGCCCCGAGCCTCGATGGAGAACTACTCCCTCCTCATGGGAGACAGCAGCGGTGATGAAGATGGCGGTGGAGATGGCAGCGGTGTCGATGGAGAAGCCTTCCGGGGGCACTTCCCCGTCCCGGCGGCGTGCCGGAACAGAGACTCCTGTCCCCCAGATCTTGGCTTCGCGATGGCGGCGGCTCTGGATGGTTTCTCGTACCGTGGCTTTTTCGTATCGAAGAATTAGGTCAGGGACCTTTATATAGGCGAAGAGGCGGAGTCGGAAGGTCAACGAGGCGACGACACAACAGGGGGGCGCGGGCCCCCCCTTGGCCGCGCCAGGGTGTCATCTGGTGGCCCTGTGGCCCCTCTCTGGCGACTCTCGGGTGTTCTGGAAGCTTCGTGCAATCCTAAGATGCTGGGCGTTGATTTCATCCGATTCCGAGAATATTTCCTTACTAGGATTTCGGAAACCAAAAACAGCAGAAAACAGGAACTGGCACTTCGGCATCTCGTCAATAGGTTAGTTCCGGAAAACGCATAAATATGACATAAAGTATGCATAAAACATGTAGATATCATCAATAATGTGGCATGGAACATAAGAAATTATTGATACGTCGGAGACGTATCAGTGCTTCACCAACAAGCTCAAGAAGCGGAGCAAGCTCGACTTCGACTTGTCCAAGAACGTCAACGCCTTGAAGAAGAGCGCCTTCACCAAGAGAACCTCAATGCTCAATTCCAACAAGAGCAAGAACGCCTTAGACATGATCAAGAGCTAGTTCGAGCAAGGGAACAAGAGCGTCTCCGCAATGAACAACAAGCACTTGAAGAACAAGAGCGGCAACGACAAGTACAAGAAGCTCAAGCTAGAAGACAACGCCTTCATGAAGAGGAACAAAGGCAAGCGCGCCAAGAGCGCCAAATCATCAATGTTGTTCATCCTCAACGCCCTCAAGGTCAAGACAATCGCCGCCATCATGATGATCGACCTCATGCTAGAAGACCACGTCCAAGGGCAAGAAATGAGGAATCAAGTCATCACCAAGCATAAAGTGAAGAAAGTGTGATGCCTCGACACCCCCACAACAATGATGATCAAGATGAAAGTCATGGAAGACCACCTCCTCGTCAACAACATAGCAACAACAATAGAGATGCTCAAGGTCCATGATCACCCACAAGTATAGGGGATCGCGATAGTCTTCGAGGGTAGTATAACCCAAATTTATTGATTCGACACAAGGGGAGGTAAAGAATACTTATAAGCCTTAACAACTGAGTTGTCAATTCAGCTGCACCTGGAAAAGCACTAGCAACAGGGGTGATGTGAAAGTAGCAGTAATATGAGAGCAAAGAGTAACAAGAATACAACAAAGAATAGCAATATGAGAGCAATGGCACCAGAAGATAGTTGATACTACTTCCAATGACATATAGAACGAGTATATAATGATGAGAGATGGACCGGGGTTCCCAGCGATCTACACTAGTGGTAACTCTCCAATAAGTGACAATTGTTGGGTGAACAAATTACAGTTGGGCAATTGATAGGAATCAAAGCATTAAGATAGAACATCAGGCTTATTAATTATGTAGGCATGTTTTCCGTATATAGTCGTACGTGCTCGCAATGAGAAACTTGCACAACATCTTTTGTCCTACCAGCCGGTGGCAGCCGGGCCTCAAGGGAAACTACTGGATATTAAGGTACTCCTTTTAATAGAGTACCGGAGCAAAGCATTAACACACCGTGAAAACATGTGATCCTCACATCACTACCATCCCCTCCGGTTGTCCCGATTTCTGTCACTTCGGGGCCTTTGGTTCCGGATAGTGACATGTGCATACAACTTGTAGATACAATCTAAGCAATAAGTATAGAGCTCAAATCTAAGATCATGCCACTCGGGCCCTAGTGACAAGCATTAAGCATAACAAGATTGCAGCAACAATAACTTCTCAAACTTTATAGATAGACTAATCATAATGTATCATCCATCGGATCCCAACAAACACAACACCGATTACATCAGATGAATCTCAATCATGTAAGGCAGCTCATGAGATCATTGTATTGAAGTACATGGTGGAGAGAATACCAACTAGCTACTGCTAGAACCCGTAGTCCATGGGGGAACTACTCACGGAGCATGATGGAGGCGGTGGCGTTGATGGAGATGGCTTCCGGGGGCACTTCCCCGTCCCGGCAGGGTGCCGGGACAGAGACTTCTGTCCCCCGAATTGGAGTTTCGCGATGGCGGCGGCGCCCCTGGAGTCTTTCTGGAGTTTCATCAATTGGTACGGTGTTTTTAGGTCGAAAGGGATTTTATAGGCGAAGAGGCGGTGCAGGGGGGCACCTGTGGGCTCCACACCATAGGGTGGCGTGGGCCCAGGCCAGGCCGCGCCGCCTTATGGTCTGGTGGCCCTCTGGCCCCTCTCCGACTCTTCTTCGGTGTTCTGGAGCCTTTCAGGAAAAATAGGAGGTTTGGCGTTGATTTCGTCCAATTCCGAGAATATTGCCCGAACAGCCTTTCTGGAACCAAAAACAGCAGAAAACAGGAACCGGCACTGTGGCATCTTGTTAATAGGTTAGTTCCGGAAAACGCATGAAATTATCATAAAGTGCAAGCAAAACATGTAAGTATTGTCATAAAACAAGCATGGAACGACAGAAATTATGGATACGTCGGGGACGTATCAGCATCCCCAAGCTTAGTTCCTGCTCGTCCCGAGCAGGTAAACGATAAAAAGAATAATTTCTGTAGTGACATGCTACTTACATAACCTTGATCATACTATTACAAAGCATATGAAATGAATGAAGTGACTCAAGGCAATGATCTATAGTTGCTAACAAGTAGATAACATATAGCAAAACTTTTCATGAATAATACTTTCAAGACAAGCATCAAAAGTCTTGCAGAAGAGTTAACTCATAAAACAATAAATTCAAAGTAAAGGCATCGAAGCAACACAAAGGAAGATTTAAGTTTCAGCGGTTGCTTTCAACTTTCAACATGTATATCTCACGGATATTGTCAACATAGAGTAATATGATGAATGCAAATATGCAAGTATGTAAGAATCAATGCACAGTTGACACAAGTGTTTGCTTCTAAGGTGGGAGGAATTAGGTAACTGACTCAACATAAAAGTAATAGAATGGCCCTTCGCAGAGGGAAGCATTGATTGCTATATTTGTGCTAGAGCTTTGGTTTTGAAAACATATAGAGAGCATAAAAGTAAAGTTTTGAGAGGTGTTTGTTGTTGTCAACGAATGGTAGTGGGCACTCTAACCCCCTTGCCAGACAAACCTTCAAAGAGCGGCTCCCATTTTATTTTATTTTTGTGTGGCACTCCTTCCAACCTTTCTTTCACAAACCATGGCTAACCGAATCCTCGGGTGCCTGCCAACAATCTCATACCATGAAGGAGTGCCTTTTTATTTTAGTTTTATTATGATGACACTCCCCCCAACCTTTGCTTACACAAGCCATGGCTAACCGAATCCTTCGGGTGTCGTCCATCAATCACATACCATGGAGGAGTGTCTATTTAGGTTAATTAATTTGGGACTGGGAATCCCATTGCCAGCTCTTTTTGCAAAATTATTGGATAAGCGGATGAAGCCACTAGTCCATTGGTGAAAGTTGTCCAACAAGATTGAAAGATAAACACCACATACTTCCTCATGAGCTATAAAACATTAACACAAATTGAGAAGCATTTTGAATTGTTTAAAGGTAGCACTCAAGCAATTTACTTTGGAATGGCAGGAAATACCACATAGTAGGTAGGTATGGTGGACACAAATGGCATAGTTTTTGGCTCAAGGTTTTGGATGCATGAGAAGTATTCCCTCTCGATACAAGGCTTAGACTAGCAAGGTTGTTTGAAGCAAACACAAGTATGAACCGGTACAGCAAAACTTACATAAGAACATATCGCAAGCATTATAATACTCTACACTGTCTTCCTTGTTGCTCAAACACTTTACTAGAAAATATCTAGACCTTGAGAGAGATCAATTATGCAAACCAATTTCAACAAGCTTTACGGTAGTTCTCCACTAATAGGTTTAAACTACATGCAAAAACTTATGATCTACTTGAGAGCTCAAAACAATTGCCAAGTGTCAAATTATCCAAGACATATGAGGCATTTTCCTTTTCCAACCAAATAAAGATAAGTATTGTAGCTTCCAACTTTTATTATTGAACATTAAAAGTAAAACGAAGAACAAGTGTTCATATGAAAAAGCGGAGCGTGTATGTCTCCCAAACAAGGATTGCTAGGATCCGATCTTATTCAAACAAAAACAAAAATAAAAGCACACAGACGCTCCAAGTAAAGCACATATGATGTGACCGAATAAAAATATAGTTTCAGGGGAGGAACCTGATAAGTTGATGAAGAAGGGGATGCCTTGGGCATCCCCAAGCTTAGACGCTTGAGTCTTCTTGAAATATGCAGGGATGAACCACGGGAGCATCCCCAAGCTTAGACTTTTCACTCTTCTTGATCATATATCATCCTCCTCTCTTGACCCTTGAAAACTTCCTTCACACCAAACTTCTCATAAACTTCATTAGAGGGTTAGTGCATAATCAAAAACTCACATGTTCAGAGGTGACACAATCATTCTTAACACTTCTGGACATTGCCCAAAGCTACTGGAGTTTAATGGAACAAAGAAATCCATCCCACATAGCAAAAGAGGCAATGCGAAATAAAAGGCAGAATCTGTCAAAACAGAACAGTCCGTAAAGACGAATTTTATTGAGGCACCAGACTTGCTCAAATCAGAAAACTCAAAACTAACGAAAGTTGCGTACATATCTGAGGAACACGCACGTAAATTGGCATAGTTTTCTAACTTTTCTACAGAGAAAACAGCCCAGATTCGTGACAGATAGAAATCTGTTTCTGCGCAGAAATCCAAATCTAGTATCAACCTTCGATTAGAGGCTTCACTTGGCACAACAAAACACAAAACTAAGATAAGGAGAGGTTGCTACAGTAGTAAAAAACTTCCAAGACACAAATATAAAATAAAGTACTGTAGCAAAATAACACATGGGTTATCTCCCAAGAAGTTGCTTTCTTTATAGCCATTAAGATGGGCTCAGCAGTTTTAATGATGCACTCGCAAGAAATAGTATTTGAAGCAAAAGAGAGCATCAAAAGGCAAATCCAAAACACATTTAAGTCTAATATGCTTCCTATGCAAAGGAATCTTGTACATAAACAAGTTCATGAAGAGCAAAGTAACAAGCATAAGAAGATAAAACAAGAGTAACTTCAAAATTTTAAGCATATAGAGAGGTGTTTTAGTACCATGCAAATTTCTACAACCATATTTTCCTCTCTCATAATAATTTTCAGTAGCTTCATGAACAAACTCAACAATATAACTATCACATGCAGCATACTTTTCATGATTTCCAAACACATAATTTTTATCAAGTTCAAGAATAGTGGAATTAAAACTTTCAAACTTACTTTTATTAATGATATAACAAGGTAGTTGATCAATCTCAAGAGATATGTGACTCATAGAATAAGTCAAGAACTCTCCAATCCCATTTTCATTAGTAGCACAATTAATATTATCAAGTAACATAGGACCATCATCTAGAGCTTTATCGTAAACATTTGCTAAGCAAAATTCTTTAGTACCATGCATTTCGACATCAGGCACAAACAAAGCATTATCATAAGATTTATCAAAGTAGCATGGATTATCATATATAACAGTAGCATAATTATTCTCACAAGTTTTACTCATAGGTAGTATTTCAAGAGAATCCACAGGAACATAACATTCAACCTCTTTCGGTAAGCATGGAGGACAATCAAATAGTGTAAGAGATAAAGAGTTACTCTCATTAGAAGGTTGGCATGGGTAGCTAATCCATTCTTCCTCCTTTTGTTCGTCGCTCTCCTCTTCTTTTTCATCCAATGAGCTTTCAGGTTCATCAATTTCCTCCTCTTTTTCATCCAATGAGCTTTCAGGTTCATCAGTTTCTTCTTCCACAGGTTCCTGCAAATTGTGAGTGCATTCTTGTGCATTAATGAGTCTCTCTTTATAATCAATGATATAAGGATTATCACCGAAGCATTCTATGCAACAATTAAGGATAGAAGAGACATAATCTTTAAGGTCCTTACAAACAACACAAGTTTCATAATTCTCAACCATGAAGGATTCGATCTCAGAGGCTCCCATAAACACGACAAATTGTTCTACCTCTTCGAACCCATAATGAATATAGCAATTCCGATTATAGTTCTTAATTAAAAATTCCTCACTAAAGCCACATTGAAATTTAAGATGTTTAGTATCCTGTTGAGAGCAACAGTTTATATCATGGCGTTTAAGCAAGATTTTAGCAATTGTATTCACTTTTTCTATCATAGCACTCATTACTTCACCAGCTCTTGATTTCCTATAATTATTATAACATTCTATGAGCTCCAAGTAGGTTGTTGGTTCTCCCATAACAGCAGTTTTTAATTTTTCGGTTTTTCAAATTTTTATGGATTTTTGGGTATATGAGACAAATAAAACAAGATAAAAATAAACTAAGCAAAAGTAAACTACGCAAAATAATACTAGACAGAAATAAACTAAGCACAAATAAACTAGACAAAAGTAAACTAAGCAAAACAAAATAAAATAAAACAGAGAGAGAGGTAGAGTGTACTCCCCAGGTGAACTTATGAGTAGAGCTATGCCTCCCCGGCAACGGCGCCAGAAAACAGTCTTGATGACCCACAAGTATAGGGGATCGCGATAGTCTTCGAGGGTAGTATAACCCAAATTTATTGATTCGACACAAGGGGAGGTAAAGAATACTTATAAGCCTTAACAACTGAGTTGTCAATTCAGCTGCACCTGGAAAAGCACTAGCAACAGGGGTGATGTGAAAGTAGCAGTAATATGAGAGCAGTAGTAACAGTAACACAGCAGCAGTAATAGCAATATGAGAGCAATGGCACCAGAAGATAGTTGATACTACTTCCAATGACATATAGAACGAGTATATAATGATGAGAGATGGACCGGGGTTCCCAGCGATCTACACTAGTGGTAACTCTCCAATAAGTGACAAGTGTTGGGTGAACAAATTACAGTTGGGCAATTGATAGGAATCAAAGCATTAAGATAGAACATCAGGCTTATTAATTATGTAGGCATGTTTTCCGTATATAGTCGTACGTGCTCGCAATGAGAAACTTGCACAACATCTTTTGTCCTACCAGCCGGTGGCAGCCGGGCCTCAAGGGAAACTACTGGATATTAAGGTACTCCTTTTAATAGAGTACCGGAGCAAAGCATTAACACACCGTGAAAACATGTGATCCTCACATCACTACCATCCCCTCCGGTTGTCCCGATTTCTGTCACTTCGGGGCCTTTGGTTCCGGATAGTGACATGTGCATACAACTTGTAGATACAATCTAAGCAATAAGTATAGAGCTCAAATCTAAGATCATGCCACTCGGGCCCTAGTGACAAGCATTAAGCATAACAAGATTGCAGCAACAATAACTTCTCAAACTTTATAGATAGACTAATCATAATGTATCATCCATCGGATCCCAACAAACACAACACCGATTACATCAGATGAATCTCAATCATGTAAGGCAGCTCATGAGATCATTGTATTGAAGTACATGGTGGAGAGAATACCAACTAGCTACTGCTAGAACCCATACTCCATGGGGGAACTACTCACGGAGCATGATGGAGGCGGTGGCGTTGATGGAGATGGCTTCCGGGGGCACTTCCCCATCCCGGCAGGGTGCCGGGACAGAGACTTCTGTCCCCCGAATTGGAGTTTCGCGATGGCGGCGGCGCCCCTGGAGTCTTTCTGGAGTTTCATCAATTGGTACGGTGTTTTTAGGTCGAAAGGGATTTTATAGGCGAAGAGGCGGCGCATGGGGGGCACCTGGGGGCTCCACACCATAGGGTGGCGCGGGCCCAGGCCAGGCCGCGCCGCCTTATGGTCTGGTGGCCCTCTGGCCCCTCTCCGACTCTTCTTCGGTGTTCTGGAGCCTTCCGGGAAAAATAGGAGGTTTGGCGTTGATTTCGTCCAATTCCGAGAATATTGCCCGAACAGCCTTTCTGGAACCAAAAACAGCAGAAAACAGGAACTGGCACTGTGGCATCTTGTTAATAGGTTAGTTCCGGAAAACGCATGAAATTATCATAAAGTGCAAGCAAAACATGTAAGTATTGTCATAAAACAAGCATGGAACGACAGAAATTATGGATACGTCGGGGACGTATCAGTCCACAACATCTTCCTCAACAACGTCAAGACCTTGGTGAAGAAAGACCACCTCCTAGACGCAATGACCGCAATGAAGAGGAAATCTTTGGGAAGCTCAAGTTCACCATGCCCAAATTCCACGGAGAAGAAGACCCCGATGCATACCTATCTTGGGTTCTCAAGGTTGACAAGATTTTCCGCATACACAACTTCTCCGAAGCAAAGAAAGTGGCCATGGCATCACTAGAGTTTGAAGGATATGCAAATTTTTGGTGGGAAGAAGTGAACAAGAAGCGTGACAAGGAAGATCTAGAGCCCATTGACACATGGGAAGAGATGCAAGAAGTCATGCACAAGCGCTATGTGCCCAACCACCATAAACGCGACCTCTTCAACAAGCTTACTCAACTCAAGCAAAGCTACAAGTCCGTTGAGGAATACTACAAGGAGATGCACATGGCCATGATGAGTGCCAATGTGGATGAGCGAGAAGAGCAAACAATGGCAAGATTCTTGAATGGATTGAACATTCCCGTCAAGAGGATAGTGGAATTCTTGCCTTACACCAACATGGTTGAGTTACTTCATCAAGCTACAAGAGCCGAGCGCCAAGTGCGAGAATACATAGCAAGTGCAAAAACAAAGTCCTTCTTCGCCGCGAGAAATGCAACTAACACCTCCTCAAGCATCAAAAATGCAAGTTCTATTGCATCCAAGGATCCTCCAAAGCAAACGAAGAGTGCCTTCAAGACAACAAGCTTCAAGCCGGATCAATCAACTATGTACCTCCAAAGCTTCCACGGGATCTAGTAACATCACTTGCTTCAAGTGTGGAGCTCAAGGACATAAATCCTTTGAATGCAAGAACACAAGAGTTATGATAACTCGAGATGATGGAGATGTGGAGTACTTGAGTGAAGGTGAATATGAAGCCTTGGTACAAGCCGCAACCAATCATGAAGATGATGACTTGGAAGACCAAGAGCAAGTCCTATGTGTGCATGACGCAAGTCCATCTCTTGTGGTGACCAAAGTGTTGACAACCCATGCACTCCCCAATGAAGATCAAAGGTGCAACATATTCCAAACAAGAGCCGGAATCAATGGCAAGTCAATAAAGGTTATCATCGATGGAGGGAGTTGCCACAATCTTGCAAGCACCGAACTATGCTCCAAGCTCAACATTACACTCCGGAAACACCCCCACCCTTACCATGTGCAATGGCTAAGTGACAATGGAAACGTCAAGATTCAACACACCATCTCCGTATCCTTCAAGATTGGCGCCTATGAAGACACCGTTGATTGTGATGTAGTGCCCATGACGGTGTGCCACATGCTACTTGGTCGCCCTTGGCAATATGACAAAAGAGCAAGCCATGATGGCTACACAAATGCCTATAGCTTCAAGGTCGGCAACAAGACATTCATCCTACGCCCAATGACTCCTAGCCAAGTAAATGCGGACAATGCAAAGGCTTTAGCGAGGGCTAAGGAAGCTACCATCACTAGTGAGATGAGTGGTGAGAGAGTGATCCACCAAAAAGAAAGTGAGCGCCACAAGCCATACATGAGTGAGATGAAGAGTGTCCTCATAGCTACCAAGAGTGAGATGAGAGAATTGCACCACAACCCATCCACCATATTGCACTATGTGCTCATTTGCAAGGGGCCATCCTCGGAGACTAACAACTTAACAACACTTCCTTCGTCTTTGTTGTCTCTTTTGAAGGAGTTCCAAGATGTCTTCCCCGACGAGCTTCCTCATGGACTCCCACCGCTTCGAGGAATTGAGCACCACATCGACCTCATACCGGGCGCCCCTCTACCAAACCGCGCCGCCTAACGCACCAACCCCGAAGACACAAAGGAGATCCAACGCCAAATACAAGACCTCCTCGAAAAAGGGTATGTTCGTGAAAGCTTAAGCCCTTGTGCGGTTCCCGTGATTCTTGTTCCTAAACCGGATGAGACGCAACGAATGTGTATGGATTGTCGCCCCATCAATGCCATTACCGTTCGATACTGCCATCCCATTCCGCGTTTAGATGACATGCTTGATGAATTGAGTGGTGCCACGATTTTCTCTAAGATTGATTTGCGTAGTGGCTACCACCAAATTCGCATGGCAATAGGTGATGAATGGAAGACGACGTTCAAGACCAAACTTGGTCTCTATGAATGGCTTGTCATGCCATTTGGTCTTTCAAATTCTCTATCTACTTTCATGCGTCTCATGAATCACATCTTGCGACCTCTCATTGGCAAGAGTGTGGTTGTCTATTTCGATGATATTCTCATTTATAGCAAAAATCTCGAGGACCATGTGCAACATGTGAGAGAAGTCTTATGCATCTTGCATCATGAGAAGCTTTATGCAAACCTTCCCAAGTGCACCTTTGCTCAAAACAAGTTGGTTTTTCTTGGATTTGTGGTTTCCTCCAATGGTATTGAAGTTGATTCTTCCAAGGTTAAGGCCATCCACAATTGGCCCACTCCTACTAATGTTGGTCAAGTTCGAAGTTTTCATGGACTTGCCGGTTTCTACCGCCGCTTTGTGAAAGATTTTAGCACCATTGCTTGCCCTTTGAATGAACTTACCAAAAAGACTGTTCCGTTTGTGTGGGGCAAGGAACAACAAAAAGCTTTTGATGAGTTGAAAAAGAGACTTACCGAGGCACCACTTCTTGTTCTTCCAAACTTTTCCAAAACTTTTGAGATTGAGTGCGATGCGAGTGGACTCGGTATTGGTGGAGTTCTTATGCAAGATGTAAAACCCGTGGCATACTATAGCGAGAAGTTGGATGGCGCATGCCTCAACTATCCTATATATGACAAGGAACTTTATGCTTTGGTTCGTGTTCTTGAAGTTTGGCAACACTATCTTTGGCCAAAAGAGTTTGTTATCCACTCCGACCATGAGTCTTTGAAATATTTGAAAAGTCAACACAATTTGAACAAACGTCATGCAAAATGGGTTGAGTTCGTTGAGTCCTTTCCATATGTAATCAAATACAAGAAGGGCAAGGACAATGTAGTTGCGGATGCTCTTTCCCGCAAGCTCACCCTATTACTCACTCGTTTGGATATCCATGTTTTGGGTCTTGATGAAATCAAAGATTTATATGCCTCCGATACTTTCTTTGGCCCAATCTTTGCAAAGTGTTCTAGTGAGAAGGGCATCGATGATTTCTATTTGCACCAAGGATTCTTGTTCAAGGGCAACAAACTTTGTATTCCCATGTCTTCGCTTCGCCTTTTGCTCTTACAAGAATCACATGGTGGTGGTCTTATGGGACACTTTGGACGAGAGAAGACATATGCCATGCTCTCCACTCACTATTATTGGCCAAGAATGTACTGCGACGTGGAGCGCCTTTGCCGACGGTGTACAACATGCTTACAAGCTAAGTCAACTTCCAACCCCTATGGTCTTTATACACCATTGCCTATTCCTCATGCTCCTTGGTCCGATATAAGTATGGATTTTGTGCTAGGATTGCCTAGAACCAAATATGGTCATGATTCAATTTTTGTAGTGGTTGATCGATTCTCTAAAATGGCTCATTTCATACCATGCTCCCAAACGGATGATGCTTCACACATTGCTTCCTTGTTTTTTAGGGAAATTGTGAGACTCCACGGTGTACCAAGAAGCATTGTGTCGGATCGAGATGTCAAGTTCATGAGTTACCTTTGGAAGACACTAATGGCCAAGTTCAACGTCAAGCTTTTGTTCTCCTCATCCTCACACCCACAAACAGATGGGCAAACCGAAGTGGTGAACCGAAGCCTATCCACACTACTACGAGTCCTTGTCAAGAAGAATTTGAAGTCATGGGAAGATTGCATCCCGCATGCGGAGTTTGCCTACAACCGCGCCAAACACACTACAACAATGAGAAGCCCGTTCATGGTTGTCTATGGCTTTGAACCACCTACGGATATTGACCTCCTTCCTCTACCGCTACATGAGCAAGTAAACATGAACATCGACAAGCGAGCACAATACATGAAGAAGCTACATGAAGATACAAGGGCAACAATCGAGCAACAAGTTCTTCGTCAAGCAACACGCCTCAACATGAAGAAAAAGGCACGGATCTTCAATGAAGGAGACTTAGTGTGGTTACACCTTCGCAAAGACCGCTTCCCTCAAGAACGAAACTCCAAGCTCAAGCACCGAGGCGACGGTCCCTTCAAGGTCCTCAAGCGCATCAACAACAACGCCTACGTCATAGACATACCAACATCCAAGTACTTGGTGAGCAACACATTCAATGTGTCCGACCTCTCGCCATACCATGAAGATGAAGAGACGTTAGAGTCGAGGACGACTCTTTCCCAAGGGGGGGAGATGATACGGGGTGGCCTTCGGACACCACCGCCTCAAGACCGACAAGCCCTCCTCGTGGTCCATTGACACGAGCTCGAGCCCAAGCCCTACGCCAAGAGGTGAATTCTCTCCTCTCCACGTATGCTTTTGATACCCCATTGGATGGATTGCTACTTCATGTCAATACCCTATGTTCAATCAGGTACATCGACCAAGACGCGAGCCATGGAGACCAAGTCAATGGAGAGAGAGCTGGAAATGATGAAGATGGAGCTACAGCGCCCAGGCCGGAACTTCCGCCCCCCAGGACCGGAACTTCCGGCCAGATGCCCTCAAGATGCCCTCCAGCGCCCAGGGAAAAGGATCCAGCCGGAACTTCCGCCTCGGAGGACCGGAACTTCCGCCCGCCGGAACTTCTGCCCAAGTTCCGAAAGTCCGTCAAAACCATACTGGATGTTACTGCGAGGAAATGACCGAATTCCGGAACAAGGCCGGAACTTGGCCGGAACTTCCGCCCCGACCGGAACTTCCGGCCCGCAAGACCGGAACTTCCGCCCCTGACTGGAACTTCCGCCCAAGATGACCGGAACTTCCGCCCCATCGAACTTCAGCACGACAATACTTTTCAGCGTGTAACTTATCCCTTCGCCCCCACCTATAAATAGCCTTGTTGGCTCAGATCTGAGATTAGACTTGATGTGAAATTAAACCTGAGCTTAGCTCACCCTTGTGGGAACCCTACCTAGATCTTCGATCTTGTACCCACCCGGGCTCCTTATCGACTTGTGAAGATCTCTTTGGTAACTTCTACCGTTTGTTTGATCTTTTGCTTGCACTTCTACCTATTTGGTCTTTTGCTTGCACTTCTATCAACCTTCCGGTCTTTTCACCCTTCTAGACCTCTCGAGCTTCGATTTGTCGATCTCTTTGCGGGACTTCTACCGGAAGGTCTTTTCTCGCAACCTCTATCGAATTGGTGGTTCGGGCCTGATGCGTGTGGTTGACACGTCCGTTGGGAACCCCAAGAGGAAGGTGTGGGTGATGCGCACAGCGGCAAGTTTCCCTCAGTAAGAAACCAAGGTTTAATCGAACCAGTAGGAGTCAAGAAGCACGTTGAAGGTTGATGGCGGCGGGATGTAGTGCGGCGCAACACCAGAGATTCCGGCGCCAACGTGGAACCTGCACAACACAACCAAAGTACTTTGCCCCAACGAAACAGTGAGGTTGTCAATCTCACCGGCTTGCTGTAACAAAGGATTAACCGTATTGTGTGGAAGATGATTGTTTGCGGAAAACAGTAGAACAAGTATTGCAGTAGATTGTATTTCAGTAAAGAGAATTGGACCGGGGTCCACAGTTCACTAGAGGTGTCTCTCCCATAAGATAAACAGCATGTTGGGTGAACAAATTACAGTTGGGCAATTGACAAATAAAGAGGGCATGACCATGCACATACATATCATGATGAGTATAGTGAGATTTAATTGGGCATTACGACAAAGTACATAGACCGCCATCCAACTGCATCTATGCCTAAAAAGTCCACCTTCAGGTTATCATCCGAACCCCCTCCAGTATTAAGTTGCAAAGCAACAGACAATTGCATTAAGTATGGTGCGTAATGTAATCAACAACTACATCCTTAGACATAGCATCAATGTTTTATCCCTAGTGGCAACAGCACAACACAACCTTAGAACTTTCTCACATCGTCCTGTGTCAATGCAGCATGAACCCACTATCGAGCATAAATACTCCCTCTTGGAGTTACAAGCATCTACTTGGCCAGAGCATCTACTAGTAACGGAGAGCATGCAAGATCATAAACAACACATAGATATAACTTTGATAATCAACATAACAAGTATTCTCTATTCATCGGATCCCAACAAACGCAACATATAGAATTACAGATAGATGATCTTGATCATGTTAGGCAGCTCACAAGATCCGACAATGATAGCACAATGGGGAGAAGACAACCATCTAGCTACTGCTATGGACCCATAGTCCAGGGGTAGACTACTCACACATCACACCGGAGGCGACCATGGCGGCGTAGAGTCCTCCGGGAGATGATTCCCCTCTCCGGCAGGGTGCCGGAGGCGATCTCCTGGATCCCCCGAGATGGGATCGGCGTTGGCGGCGTCTCTGGAAGGTTTTCCGTATCGTGGCTCTCGGTACTGGGGGTTTCGTCACGGAGGCTTTAAGTAGGCAGAAGGGCAAGTCAGGAGGGGGCACAGGGGCCCCACACCATTGGCCGGCGCGGCCAAGGGGGGGGGTCGCGCCGCCCTAGGGTTTGGGCACCCTGTGGCCCCACTTCGTTTCGTCTTCGGACTTCTGGAAGCTTCGTGGCAAAATAGGCCCCTGGGCGTTGATTTCGTCCAATTCCGAGAATATTTCCTTACTAGGATTTCTGAAACCAAAAACAGCAGAAAAAAGAATCGGCACTTCGGCATCTTGTTAATAGGTTAGTTCCAGAAAATGCACAAATATGACATAAAGTGTGCATAAAACATGTAGATAACATCAATAATGTGGCATGGAACATAAGAAATTATCGATACGTCGGAGACGTATTAGGGCCAACGAGGGAAAACCGATTTGTGTGTGTGATACGCGTACAGCACGCGTCCATTGGGAACCCCAAGAGGAAGGTGTGATGCGTACAGCGGCAAGTTTTCCCTCAGTAAGAAACCAAGGTTTATCGAACCAGTAGGAGCCAAGAAGCACGTTGAAGGTTGATGGCGGCGGAGTGTAGTTCGGCGCAACACCAGGGATTACGGCGCCAACGTGGAACCTGCACAACACAACCAAATTACTTTGCCCCAACATGACAGTGAGGTTGTCAATCTCACCGGCTTGCTGTAACAAATGATTAGATGTATAGTGTGGACGATGATTGTTTGCAGAGAACAGTAGAACGAGTATTGCAGTAGATTGTATTTGATGTTAAGAATGGACCGGGGTCCACAGTTCACTAGAGGCGTCTCTCCCATAAGAATAAGCATGTTGGGTGAACAAATTACAGTTGGGAAATTGACAAATAAAGAGGGCGTAACCATGCACATACATGATATGATGAGTATTGTGAGATTTAATTGGGCATTACGACAAAGTACATAGACCGCTATCCAGCATGCATCTATGCCTAAAAAGTCCACCTTCAGGTTATCATCCGAACCCCTTCCAGTATTAAGTTGCAAACAACAGACAATTGCATTAAGTATGATGCATAATGTAATCAACAACTACATCCTTAGACATAGCATCGATGTTTTATCCCTAGTGGCAACAGCACATCCACAACCTTAGAACTTTCTGTCACTGTCCCAGATTTAATGGAGGCATGAACCCACTATCGAGCATAAATACTCCCTCTTGGAGTTAAAAGCAAAAACTTGGCCAGAGCCTCTACTAGTAACGGAGAGCATGCAAGATCATAAACAACACATAGATAATAGATTGATAATCAACATAGCATAGTATTCTCTATTCATCGGATCCCAACAAACACAACATGTAGCGTTACAAATAGGACATCTTGATCATGTTAGGCAGCTCACAAGATCCAACAATGAAGCACAATTAGGAGAAGACGACCATCTAGCTACTGCTATGGACCCATAGTCCAGGGGTGAACTACTCACTCATCACTCCGGAGGCGACCATGGCGGTGAAGAGTCCTCCGGGAGATGATTCCCCTCTCCGGCAGGGTGCCGGAGGCGATCTCCTGAATCCCCCGAGATGGGATTGGTGGCGGCGGCGTCTCTGGAAGGTTTTCCGTATCGTGGCTCTCGGTACTGGAGTTATTATCGACGAAGGATTAAGTAGGCGAAGGAGATAGGTCAGGGGGCGCCACGAGGGCCCCACACAACAGGCCAGCGCGGCCAGGGCCTGGGCCGTGCCGCCCTAGCATGTGGGCGCCTCGTCGCCCCACTTCGTTTCCTCCCCGGACTTCTGGAAGCTTCGTGGAAAAATAAGATCCTGGGCGTTGATTTCGTCCAATTCCGAGAATATTTCCTTACTAGGATTTCTGAAACTAAAAACAGCAGAAAACAGCAACTGGCTCTTCGGCATCTCGTTAATAGGTTAGTGCCGGAAAATGCATAAATTTGACATAAAGTATGCATAAAACATGTAGGTATCATCAATAAAGTGGCATGGAACATAAGAAATTATCGATACGTTGGAGACGTATCAGTGTGTGTGTGTGTGTGTGTTGTATCCCCACGATTCCCCTACGTGTTCTTCGTGTTCATCGCGTTCATCCACCCCCCCCCCACGAATTCCACCCAAATCCGTGAAGATCGGGCACATCCTTGGGCTTAGCCCTTATCACAAAATTATTGATCAACGCTCTCCACTCTGGTGAAAAACCTTTCATCCTAAGTGTCTGATTGAGAAAAGACTAATTGACTTTATCATAAGCTTTCTCGAAATCAAGTTTCAAGATTACCCCATTCATCTTTTTGGTATGCAGTTCATGAACCGTCTCATGTAGAACCACAACTCCATCTAGGATATTGTGTCCTTGCAAGATAGCGATTTGCGACGGCCTGACCACAACTCCTATGATGAGTTGATGGTGGTAGTGTTTTATTTGCGCCCATCTCATACTGATGGGTTGCAATTGGAGAAGACATCGTTGCTATACTTCCTCGAAATAAATTGTTGTTGGTTGTGTATTTGTTGTAGCCATCTCGTTTAGGCTATAGTTGGTGCGCTCATGTGATGAGTCACTGCTATTGGTGTTTTAGTTCCAGTCATTTCATACTGGGTGGTAACTAGATAAGGCATGGTTGGTACATACACTCGGTTGTTAAGTTGTAGGCATACCCACTGGGTTGCAACTAGGCCACACGCAGTTGCAACATTCCTTGAATGAAGTTGATGTTGTTGATGTTTCAGGTGCAACGATCCCATAGTGAGTTGAAAGATCCCTCCTTATATTGTTAGTTGAAAGATTGAGCCATGAACAGCCGGACCAATAGAAAATGCAAGCGAATAGCAAATTCGACATAGTAGACATTGCCTACTATATACCTTGAAGCCCCCACTTACTTAAGATAGTTGCTTGTGCGTTTGGGTTTGATTTTTCTGAGAGGAACACATGACATTGTACTGTCAATATAATATTCTTTGAAAGACCATGGACATGATTTTAAAGAAGAATACCCTCTAACCTCCCAAGGTTGAGCAATACTTCCCTCCGATGAGGCCAAAAGTTATAAACGTTAACAGGTTTTTCGTCCGTCCAAATACACCCCAGTTGGGTTTTGCTTCGTCCGCTCTTTTCTTTGCACCAAGAGAAAGCATGTAGGCTTTTTGGTTATTTTTGTGTCAGTCTTTGTTTCATGGTATGGGTTTTTTTGTATCTTTGAGATTTTACTAGGTTCTTACATTGTATATACCTGAGAATTAAAGTGGTATGTATTATTTTTTATACACGCAAATTATCAGGTTCTTACATTATATACACACGAGAATTACAATGGTGCATACAAAAACTTTTTCAACAGATAAATTACTAGGATTTTACAGTGTATATATATGTAACAGACCAACTTTGCTAATCAAATAATGTTGCTGGTTTGTTCATAAGCATGCATGCATTTGCATTTAATTTGAGAAATCTTGCACTAAAATGTCTTGAAACAATGTTGCCAAAAGTTGTAGTTTTGCTCTAGTAAAATTTGTGCAAAAATCCCCTCAAAATCTTGGGTCAAAACATATAATGTCCCAGGTTTAGAGACGAACGAGGGGTAGATTTTAGAAAGGGATGTGCATTGCATTGTAAATTACGGGGAAATTTCGCGCTTTTAAAACAAAACTGCATCGAAGGGGAACAGGTTTCTCTCTCGACACCTTACAGGGTTAGGGTTTCGAGAGTGCGATGAACTTGTTCTTACTTAACTAGATTAGGGTTTTGAGAAGAGAGAAGAGAAGATGCATCACAATCTTAAGTTGCATGATTGAATTCTAAAATTAAGTTGTATGTTGGAAGTCAAACCAAAGTTGAATTTGAATTTCAAATTCAAACATCAAATAGATATCTCATAATTCAAATTTGAGATAATTCATTAAACAATTATAAATAATACCCAATATAAACAATACAAATAATAAGTAAAGCTCATTAGAGAAAACCTTGAGCTTTATTGATCATCACACAAGAATACATTGTCTTTACAATATTCAGAATTGAATTATGAATTTACAACACATTACATGAAATTAATAAATGAAATAAGAAAAAGGAAAATTACAAGGAATTGAAATGACCTAAACTACATTGTTGATCTTCATGAATTCTTTGATCAAGATGATCTTGAGTTTCATCTTGATCATCTCCAAGTTCCCTGCACACACACAAAGAAGAAAAACAAGTTATGCCAAGTGGCAAAGCCACTTGGCAGATTAGAAAAGAAGTGAATATGGTGGATAATACCACAGCTCTACCGAGCTGATCCTTCCACCAGCCCAAGTCCCAAGCCACACACACAGGCAGCACACAAGGACTACTGCATGTCTAACACCACACAAGGCCAGGGAGAGTCACCAAAGTGACCAAGCAAGAGCTGTCGACCAAGGAAGCAAGGTAGGCTAGGTATAAAACCTTTTCACCAAGCCAAAACCCTAGCATCTCCATCGACAGAAGCTCAAAGGGTAAGAACACCAAGAACAGCAAGAATAGGAAGAACAGCCAGAGCTGTTCAACCCATTCCATACATCACCAGAAACAAATCAAGCATCACAAGCCAGTAGGAGGAGCAGGGCAAGCTTCACACATCATCCAGAAGCAAACCCTCTACACCAACACATTTCTAGGAGCTGGAGTGAGGTATGCACAATTGATCATGGGCAAGCAATAGTTTTGCTCATAAATAAGCATAAGCATCAATCACAGAAGAAATGAAGGGTAGAAACCCTGTTTGGGTCATCATCTGGCTACCAAGCCAGTTGGTGCAAGCAAATAAGGGTGAAGCAAATAAGAAATCACCAAGGGAACACTGGTTAACCAGAACAATGGCTTAACCAAGGAAATCCAGCAAGGAAATGATCCTATCCAATCAACCAAAGTCACTAGCACCTAAGACTTAGCACACCATCAGACAGATAGACAACTGGTGTCTATTCTTGTTTGTCAACAGCAAAGATCACTGGAAATCCAACAAGGAATTAACCAGTGAGGTATTCACTAAGCCACAGCAAACCAACTGAGGTGGGAGCTTCCCAACAAAGAAGGAATTGCTGTTGAGGCCACCTCAACCACACAACTAGTCCAAACAGTTAAGCCTTGCACAAATATCATCACCCAGAAGGGTTCAAAGGGGGCTAGGGTACCCAACCAAGGGTTGGCATCCATCTAGCTCTATCAAATTCATTGAAATGATCATTACTGCTCAGCAGTTCACATCATTTATCCATCCAATAAAGCAAGGTAATACAGATAAATGAATTATACAAGTAATCAATGCACCAGAACCTTGCACATGATCCAGAGGATCACTGCAAGTATCAACTGATGCTTGAGCAAGCACCAGCACATGTCTGTGACACACACATACACAGAGATAAGCAACAACAAGGCACAGACAGCAGGTAATCAATCCACTAACCAGCAGCTGATGATCATATGATCATCAGAGCTTGCTATAGCATGCCAGTGCATGTTAGAGCATCACTGAGCAGCAGAGCATGGACCAGTTAATTAAATAGCCACAGTTAAGAACCAATTGTATCACAGATAATCATACAAACCATTTTATGATTGTATCCAGAAGCACTCCATCAAGGGATGGAGCTGTTAATTCAATAGCTAGGCTCAATTGAGCATGTCCAAGAATCAAAATACAAATACTAGCACATTAGGAGCACTGGCTCTTGCAAATTGCATGAATGACACACAGTCATCAGGCCAGAGGCAAGTAATTGCACACACAGGAGAGGCAGGAGCAAGATAACAACACCAGTAATAATTAAATGAGCTTAGCATCACAGTATGCTCATGAGCAAGAGCTCATGAGTTGCAACAGCAAGTAATGGAGAAAGAACAGCACAGCAGCCTAGAACCATGGCAGCAGTACAGCAGCATAGCAGCAGCATACACATGGCAGTACAAGCACAGCAGCAGTAGCGCAGCAGCATGCCTAGCCCAGCACGACGCAGCAGCTAGCACAACACCAGGGCTGGCATAGCGCAAGACTACAGAAGCGTAGCAGCAGCACATCGGCACGGCAAGCATTTCCACAGAGAGAAGCAGGCCAGTGGCCGAGCTAGACGAAGGGGAGGAGAAGAGAAGAAAGTAGAACAGGTAACAGAGGAGGAAGGAGGAGGAGTAACTTACAGGCGAAGCAGATGAGCACGACCATGGCGGCACGGCGGCACACACCGAGCGAACGGAGGCGCCAGGCCTAGCCAAGCCTGGTCACCACATCGCCGCAACGCCGGCATCACCACGGCGGCGCCACGGCGCCAGGGACGCCGATGAACGGCGGATCCTCACGGATCCGTGCGGCCGAGGCGCAGACGCATTGGGGGAGAGTCGAGGAGGACACGAGCGTCAGATCGACGCGGACCACCATGTCTGCCATCGAGTGGCGGTCCAGATCCGCACCACCTCATCGCTGGCGACGGCCTGAGGCAGCGGAAATAAAACGGCGACGGCGGAGGCGATTCCGGCGTCGCGGGAGTCGAGAGGGGGATTAGGGTTAGGACACCGCGAGGAGATGACGCGACTGGGTCGGTTGGACCGAGACCAGTGGGCTGGTCCAACCTAACCAGCTCGGCCGCCTGACAGGTGGGCCCGAGGGGTATTTTGGACATTTCCAAAATACCCATTTAAGTGAGTATTTCTAAGAATTTTATAAAATAGAATTTAGCTCTAAAAAAATAATTAAAAATATGAAAATTGATCAGTATAAAATTCTCTATCTAAATAAAATATCAAAGAGAAATTTTGAAGACAATTAAGAATAAGTCTTAATTTGATGATTTAAATAATGATTTAAATCACACATATTATTTTCAATAATGAAAATAAGTCCATTAATGCAATTGGACTTTAAAAACACCTTGACAATATTTCAAGGTTGTATTTACCCTAAATAGAGTATCTCCAAATTATTCTTAGTATTAACCTCTCACATGAAATAATAACGACATCGGAAGGGAGGGAACAAACCCTAAAACTGGAATCATGCATAATTGCTTCTTTAACCATTGCCCTTATCGGACAATGATGCTATTTTTCAGAGACAGAGGACAAGGGTCAGTCCACACCATCCAACTGCAAAACTTTGCAGTGTTCAGGCAAGTTCATCACTTGCTCATGTCATTTGAGTATTTCTATCAAATTACTTGCAAAGTACTATGGTTATCACTATTGCATAAAAACCAAAACCACTATTTTCATAACTATGAATATGACTATGTGGTTGGCAATGGAACCATGGATTTTGTTGATATGGTGGAGGTTCCATTGCAAGGGTTTATATCCATCTAGGATTAAACACCAAATGTCGCCAGTGATTCTTGTGCCGTAATACCCGTGTTAACCATAAGATCCGGAGTGGGACGGAGTAGTCAAAAGTGTTTCCACCTCTCGTTCATCAACGGATGCGCTTTACCGTAGACACTTGTATCTGTCAGGGCAAGCGGTAGGCTGGGGAAGCCTTAAGTCCCCACGGCATAGTCCGTAGACACTTGCCGCTCGAAGAGCAAGCGGTTGGCCTGGGAAGCCTTAAGTCCCCACGGTATTGCGGTCTATGATGGGTTGCAGCTACCGGCGAAGGAGTTTGGTTCGATCCCAGACTGTCGTCGTGGTCGGGGTCCACCCTGAAATCTATGGGAATAATGGGACCGGCGAGGACCCAGGGTCGGGGCATGCAACAAAGGGTGGGTGTTCGAGGTAGCGGAGGAACATGATTGGCTAGACCTTATACCGGGCCTCACACCATAGGAAGTGTGGACGGGAAAGCTGCCCGGTTGGCACCAAGGTTAAGATCTCTTATGGGTAAAGCAACACACCTCTACAGAGTGTAAAGAACCGTGACCTGTCACTCCCTGTTCCGGGATATGGAACTGCGAACGCGGCCGGAAAGGAGCTCCATGAAGTTCTAGTAAACCGGTGAAGGCTGACGGACATAGCTCTTTGAAATAAAAGCAATCTCTTGAAGAAATGTTTATCAAAACTTGCATTGGTATTAGACTTTCTGGTCTAATATCGTAGCTAGTGCATTAAACACCTCTTATCTATAATGAACTTGTTGAGTACGCTCGTACTCATCCCACTCTTAAATCCCTTGCTTAAATTGTCTGAATCGTCTGGAGGAGGACTACGACAACCCTGAAGGAGCCGAGATCATCGGCTATGAAGAACCAGACCTCTCTGGAGGTATTGAAGGCGTAGACTACCTCATAGTCTACGGAACCGGGGAGGCTTCCGGAGGAGACCAAGTCTAGAAACATCGAGTAGTAGTAGTAGCCGAGCAGCCCGAACTCTTAGTACTTAGCTGCTCGAGAGAATAAATGTATAACTTAATGAGACTTCTATATTGTAAGCTAAGTTGGGTTCGCCTCGAACCCAGGAGTATCCCTCTTAGGACCCAAGAGGAGCTCCGAGACGATATGTGTATTATGCTTGTAATAATAAATGAATGAGTTATGGACCTGCTATATTCTGTTGTACTACTCTGAGGGATGTAATGTTCGCGGAATGGTACTTCGTGAATGTTATATCAACGACTGGCATACTACAACATGCAGTGGTATGCAGGGTCACCACAGTTGGTATCAGAGCAAAAGCTTTGACCTTAGGTTGGAACCTAGTAAATGGGACCGAACGTTAGGAGTCAAATAGGACTAGTAAAGAATTCTCTAAATATATGGTGTATATTCAATTGAGAATACAACAATCATATCTTTTAGTGCGATAATTCTTTATTATCTCTATTATGATGCATTATTACTAATCTTATATTCTTTCTATTTCTACAGCCAACAATGGCAAGTTCACGTCCGGGACGAAACGTGAAAGTAATGGATTCCACACTGAGTGAATATGAAGGAGGACTTGCAGATATTCTACGCGTGATGTTACTTGAATTTGGGTGTGATTCCCAGATCCAAGTAAAGAAATACATGTACTATGATGGTACTGTATTGGGAAAGTGTAGGGTAGGGCTACGACTTCCCGAATCTTTGGGAATGAGCGTAGTAATGCCAGCAGGCGAAGCCAGAACTATCAACACAACCTACCATATAGCCGTTATGAGAGCCATAACTGATATTCGGGAGCATAAGACGAAAGAGCTTATGGGTTCCGAAATCACCCACATTCCTCATATGGAGGAGGAAGATGATCCCATGCTTAACCACTTCAAATATGCAAAACGCAAACCAGCAGAAGCCGCAAAATACATGGACAATAGCCACAACTTACTATCATTGTTATTTCAGCTGAACCGTCATTTGACGGGAGCAATTGATACAATGCTAGAGGAGTTTACTGAACCCAAGGAGGAGACTAGGGGGAAAGAACCCATGGAGAATGTGGTGCACACACCAGTTTACTCAGCTGGTGACTACATTAGTATTGACCATCCTGAACGAGAAACTACACCTGTTACACCTGGGAACTATTTTAATAGTTCCTACAGAGGCTATGAGGGTGGAGAGGAATCCGGAAACAATCAGCGTTCCGAGACTCCTATAGAAAACTCCACGGGTTGGCGTTGGGGGTCTGATACTGGAACTCATAGTACTTCAGTGTATTATGACGGAGAGATGAATGAGGACGCCACTACCCAGAACCAGAGTTATCCAGGTAATGGGGGAGTTGATGGAGAGTATCCGATACAGGTTGAGTCGGATACAAATGTTGGAAACACATATGGTGGAGCTACAGGGGAGTACACCCGATGGGTGGACTATGATGCACTGAATGACCAGTTTGTGAACACTGATTTCTCCCTAGGATCATCATCTGATTCCAACTACCAGCCGACGGGGAAACCATATGTTCCAGGTTCTGTCAGGAGGACGACACGTTCGACCAGATGGAAGCCTGGGATGTATCGGGAGTGAAGATCGACTAGAGTCCACCAAGGAAGGCGGGACTACAATACACAAGTACCACGTGTATTGTAGTGTGTAATATTTGTAGAAATTTGTACATATACTTTAATAAGTGAGTTTGCATACTCACACCGACTTGAGTATTGTAATAAGACCACTTAAGTATGTATATACATGGTATATGTTTTGTATGATTTGGATTTGCTTCTTGATTTCCATTGCGTGACTAGTTCTGTGCACAAAGTTGAGCTCAGAAAACTTGCGCATGGAGTAATTATGAGTATCATCTCGTGTTGCAGAACTAGGGGGTTATGTCGGGACCGGTAGGAGAGGAGACAGAAGCGCAGCGCATGGAGCGCGAGGCGAAGCAAAAGGAAGAGGCTGATGAAGCAGCCAGGAATCAGTTTCCACCACCACCACCACCCATGATGCAGCAGAATTTCATTCAGTACATGCAGATGGTGGAAGAGAGACAACGTGTACCGTTGGAGCAGCAGAATAAATTCTTCCAGGAGCTGCTGCAACAGAACAGGGTGGAGAGACCCGAGAATCAGGGAGTCACTTTATCAGACTTCCAGAACACCAAGCCTATATCTTTCGCATACGCGCCCGAGCCAATGGACGCGGAAGATTGGCTTATGGACACTGAGCGAAAGCTCAATACTGTTGGTTGCAACGACCAGGAGAAGGTCCGTTATGCTACACACTTATTGTGTGGACCTGCCGTATCATGGTGGGACAACATCGTAGCCGTTTATCCGGCTGGAAAAGTATTCACCTGGGAGGAGTTTGTGAGGAAGTTCAGGGAATCCAATGTCCCTGAAAGTATTGTGGAACTGAAGCGTCGAGAATTCGAAAGTCTTGAGCAGAAGGACAAGGCCATCCTGACTTATGTCAGGGAATTCTCAAAGCTGTCCCAGTACGCTGTTGAAGAAGTCAACACTGAGGACAAAAAGAAGAAGAGGTTCTTGAGGGGGTTAAGTCCCCAGTTCAAGGTACAGCTCCGAATGATGAGAGCGACGGAATTCCAAGAGTTGGTGGATGCAACCATCACTCTGGAAGATGATTTCAAGCAGCTGCAGGAGGAAAAGCGGAAGAAGGCCAAGTTTGAGCCCAAGAGGTTTGTCAGTAACAAACCCAATACCAGCTTGAGTTTCAAGCCAAGGTATACCAACAACAACAACAACAACAGCAACTACTACAATAGCAGGAGGAACCAAGCATTCCAGACTGCAAATCAAGCAGTTTGCCGAAGCTACGGATTTCCAGGGCATTTTGCCAAGGATTGTAGAAAGCCAAGGATAATATGCTTTGGATGTCGCCAGGAGGGGCATATGCTGAAGGACTGCCCCAAGAGAAATACGGGAGGAGGACAATCAGGAGGAGGAGGTAGCCGAGGAGGAAACACCGGAGGGAACTGGAAGAACAAGAAACCCTTCGGCAAGCTGAACTGCACCAGCCTGGAGGAGGTGGTTAACTCCGATTAGACAGTGATAGGTACGCTCCAGATACTCACTCATCCTGGCAAAGTACTTTTTGATACTGGTGCAACTACATCATTCATTTCTCAGCAATTCATCATCAAACATGGGATTAGTTGCACTAAGTTAGATACACCCATAACCATACTTTCTGCGGGGGGAACGATAGTAGTAACCCATACCAAACAAAAACAAGTCATCACGATCAATAAGTGCGCGTTTGACGCAGACCTGTTCATTTTACCGATGAAGGACATTGATGTCATTCTTGGTATGAACTGGTTAGAAGCTAACGGAGCATTGATCGATTGTGTGAACAAGACAGTTTCTTTGAAAAGCCCCGATGGAAGTAGAATGATCTACCAAGGAGACAAGCATACACAGATCGAAGTCGAGCTACAGCTGAACAACATGAAGGAGGTGAAGTTGGAGGATATACCTGTAGTAAATGAATTTCAGGATGTGTTTCCTAAGGAATTACCTGGAATGCCACCAGATAGGGAGATAGAATTCACTATCGACCAAATTCCAGGAACAGCTCCGATTGCTAAAGCACCATATAAGATGGGGCCTAAGGATTTGAAAGAACTTAAGGAGCAATTGGATGACTTGGAACAGAAAGGATTCATACAAGAAAGTGTTTCACCATGGGGATCACCTGTGATTTTCGTGGATAAAAGAGATGGTGGTAGAAGGATGTGCGGAGACTACAGGAATTTGAACAATGTGACAATCAAGAACAAGTATCCACTTCCAAGAATACAAGATCTATTCGATCAAGTTAGAGGCGTGGGAGTCTTTTCCAAAATTGATCTAAGATCCGGTTATCACCAGATAAAGATCAAGAAGGAAGACGTTCCGAAAACTGCCTTTGTCTCAAGGTATGGACATCATGAATACCTTGTAGTGCCTTTTGGATTAACCAATGCCCCAGCAATTTTCATGAATCTCATGAATAAGATTTTCATGCCATATCTAGACAAGTTTGTCATCGTATTCATTGATGATATCTTGATCAATTCCAAAGACAAGGCCGAACATGCTGAACATCTGAGGTTAGTGTTGCAAACACTAAGAGAACATCAACTCTATGCCAAATTCAGCAAGTGTGAATTTTGGCTAGATCAAGTGGAATTTCTTGGTCATGTCATTAGCAAAGATGGAATAGCTGTTAACCCGAGCAAGGTAGCAGCAGTCTTAGAATGGGAAGCACCCAAGACTGTCAAAGAAATCCGAGGATTCCTAGGAATGGCAGGATATTATCGGAGATTCATTGAAGGATTCTCCAAGATAGCAGGACCAATGACAAAGCTGTTAAGAAAGAACACACCATTCGTGTGGTCAGAGGAGTGTGAGAAGAGTTTTCAAACTCTGAAGGAGAAACTCACCACGGCACCGGTGTTAGCAGTCCCTGAAGTTGGCAAGGATTACACCGTGTACTGTGACGCATCCAAGCATGGATTGGGTTGCGTACTCATGCAAGATCAGAAGGTAATATCTTATGTATCGAGGCAACTCAGACCTCATGAAGTGAACTATCCAACACATGATTTAGAATTAGCAGCGGTTGTATTTGCACTTAAAACATGGAGACATTTTCTCTATGGAGCCAAGTGTGAGCTCTATACAGATCATAAGAGTCTCAAATACTTCTTCACCCAGAAGGAACTCAATTTGAGGCAGAAAAGATGGCTTGAACTGATCAAGGATTATGATTTGACCATAAATTATACTCCAGGAAAGGCCAATGTTGTAGCAGATGCCTTAAGTAGGAAGAGCACCGGAGGAGTGGAACAAGAGATATCACCAGAATGGAGGAAGGAAATAAGCCAAGCCCAAATACAACTTTGGGAGAAGGAAGCCCATGAAGGACTATCGGCTTTACAAGTAGCTGATGAGCTAAATGTCAACCTGAAGAATGAGATAATGATGGGTCAGTTAGACGATCCATTCATCGTGGAGGAGATGAGAAGGATAGATGAAGGTAGACCATCAGAATTTCATCGAGGAGAATCAGGATCACTATGGTTCCAAAAGAGAATTTGCGTTCCGGATATTGCTGAAATCAAGGAAGTAATACTCTGAGAAGCCCATCAAACACCATACTCCATACATCCGGGAAGTACCAAGATGTACATGGATCTCAAGGAGTTATTCTGGTGGAATAATATGAAGAGAGAAATAGCACAATACGTGGCGGAATGCCATACCTGCCAGAGAGTGAAGGCTGAACACCAGAGTCCGGCGGGAAAATTACAACCTTTACCCATTCCAGAATGGAAATGGGAGGAGATAGGAATGGATTTCATCACCGGACTACCCATGACCAATAAAAAGAAGGACATGATATGGGTAATCGTGGACCGGTTGACGAAAAGTGCACACTTCTTAGCAGTAAACCAGCAAGATAAAGGAGAGAAACTCATCGATCTTTACATCAAAGAGATCGTGAGTAAACATGGAGTGCCCAAGAAGATCTTGTCGGATCGAGGATCCGTGTTACGTCAGCATTTTGGAAGCAACTACACGAAGCTTTAGGATCCAAGTTGGACTATAGTACCGCCTATCATCCTCAGAACGGTGGACAAACAGAAAGAACTAATCAGATCCTAGAGGATATGCTTAGGGCTTGTGCCCTAGACTTCGGAGGATCATGGGAGGAGCACTTGCCACTAGCAGAGTTTTCATACAATAATAGCTATCAAAGCAGCATCAAGATGGCACTGTTCGAAGCTTTGTATGGAAGGAAGTGTAGATCACCCTTATGCTGGTATGAAGCTGGAGCAAGCAAGGAGCTTAATCCTGATTATGTCAAGGAAAAGCAACAAATCATCGACATCATAAGAGATAGGTTGAAGATAGCTCAAAGTCGACAGAAGAGTTATGCCGATCAGAAGAGAAGAACATGGGAGCCACAAGTTGGAGACATGGTATATCTCAAGGTGAGCCCGATGAAAGGACTTCAGAGATTTGGAGTAAAGGGAAAGTTAAGCCCTAGGTACATCGGACCTTTCAAGATTCTGAGTCAAAACCGAGGGTTAGCCTTTGAACTGGAACTACCGGGAAGGTTATCTCAAGTTCACAATGTATTCCATGTATCGCAACTCAGAAAGTGTTTAAAGACCCCAGATGAACCAGTATCACATGAAGAGCTCGAGTTACAACCAGATTTGAACTACATCGAGAAGCCAGCGAAGATTCTCGAGGAGAACTGGAAACAACTCAGGAATCGAGCCATCAAATACTGCAAGATACAATGGAAGCATCATCCCGAGAGGGAAGCCACCTGGGAAAAGGAGGAAGACCTGAGGAAAACATACCCAGAACTCTTCAGGTATTACAACCACAACTTCAGGACGAAGTTTTCTTTAAGGGGGAAAGACTGTAATGTCCCAGGTTTAGAGACGAACGAGGGGTAGATTTTAGAAAGGGATGTGCATTGCATTGTAAATTATGGGGAAATTTCGCGCTTTTAAAACAAAACTGCATCGAAGCGGAACAGGTTTCTCTCTCGACACCTTACAGGGTTAGGGTTTCGAGAGTGCGATGAACTTGTTCTTACTTAACTAGATTAGGGTTTTGAGAAGAGAGAAGAGAAGATGCATCACAATCTTAAGTTGCATGATTGAATTCTAAAATTAAGTTGTATGTTGGAAGTCAAACCAAAGTTGAATTTGAATTTCAAATTCAAACATCAAATAGATATCTCATAATTCAAATTTGAGATAATTCATTAAACAATTATAAATAATACCCAATATAAACAATACAAATAATAAGTAAAGCTCATTAGAGAAAACCTTGAGCTTTATTGATCATCACACAAGAATACATTGTCTTTACAATATTCAGAATTGAATTATGAATTTACAACACATTACATGAAATTAATAAATGAAATAAGAAAAAGGAAAATTACAAGGAATTGAAATGACCTAAACTACATTGTTGATCTTCATGAATTCTTTGATCAAGATGATCTTGAGTTTCATCTTGATCATCTCCAAGTTCCCTGCACACACACAAAGAAGAAAAACAAGTTATGCCAAGTGGCAAAGCCACTTGGCAGATTAGAAAAGAAGTGAATATGGTGGATAATACCACAGCTCTGCTGAGCTGATCCTTCCACCAGCCCAAGTCCCAAGCCACACACACAGGCAGCACACAAGGACTACTGCATGTCTAACACCACACAAGGCCAGGGAGAGTCACCAAAGTGACCAAGCAAGAGCTGTCGACCAAGGAAGCAAGGTAGGCTAGGTATAAAACCTTTTCACCAAGCCAAAACCCTAGCATCTCCATCGACAGAAGCTCAAAGGATAAGAACACCAAGAACAGCAAGAATAGGAAGAACAACCATAGCTGTTCAACCCATTCCATACATCACCAGAAACAAATCAAGCATCACAAGCCAGCAGGAGGAGCAGGGCAAGCTTCACACATCATCTAGAAGCAAACCCTCTACACCAAAACATTTCTAGGAGCTGGAGTGAGGTATACACAGATGATCATGGGCAAGCAATAGTTTTGCTCATAAATAAGCATAAGCATCAATCACAGAAGAAATGAAGGGTAGAAACCCTGTTTGGGTCATCATCTGGCTACCAAGCCAGTTGGTGCAAGCAAATAAGGGTGAAGCAAACAGGAAATCACCAAGGGAACACTGGTTAACCAGAACAATGGCTTAACCAAGGAAATCCAGCAAGGAAATGATCCTATCCAATCAACCAAAGTCACCTAGCACCTAAGACTTAGCACACCATCAGACAGATAGACAACTGGTGTCTATTCTTGTTTGTCAACAGCAAAGATCACTGGAAATCCAACAAGGAATTAACCAGTGAGGTATTCACTAAGCCACAGCAAACCAACTGAGGTGGGAGCTTCCTGAACAGCAAGGAATTACTGTTGAGGCCACCTCAACCACACAACTAGTCCAAACAGTTAAGCCTTGCACAGATATCATCACCCAGAAGGGTTCAAAGGGGGCTAGGGTACCCAACCAAGGGTTGGCATCCATCTAGCTCTATCAAATTCATTGAAATGATCATTACTGCTCAGCAGTTCACATCATTTATCCATCCAATAAAGCAAGGTAATACAGATAAATGAATTATACAAGTAATCAATGCACCAGAACCTTGCACATGATCCAGAGGATCACTGCAAGTATCAACTGATGCTTGAGTAAGCACCAGCACATGTCTGTGACACACACATACACAGAGATAAGCAACAGCAAGGCACAGACAGCAGGTAAGCAATCCACTAACCAGCAGCTGATGATCATATGATCATCAGAGCTTGCTATAGCATGCCAGTGCATGTTAGAGCATCACTGAGCAGCAGAGCATGGACCAGTTAATTAAATAGCCACAGTTAAGCAACAATTGTATTACAGATAATCATACAAACCATTTTATGATTGTATCCAGAAGCACTCCATCAAGGGATGGAGCTGTTAATTCAATAGCTAGGCTCAATTGAGCATGTCCAAGAATCAGAATACAAATACTAGCACATCAGGAGCACTGGCTCTTGCAAATTGCATGAATGACACACAGCCATCAGGCCAGAGGCAAGTAATTGCACACACAGGAGAGGCAGGAGCAAGATAACAGCACCAGTAACAATTAAATGAGCTTAGCATCACAGTATGCTCATGAGCAAGAGCTCATGAGTTGCAACAGCAAGTAATGGAGAAAGAACAGCACAACACAGCAGCCTAGAACCATGGCAGCAGCACAGCAGCATAGCAGCAGCATACACATGGCAGTACAAGCTCAGCAGCAGTAGCGCAGCAGCATGCCTAGCCCAGCACGACGCAGCAGCTAGCACAGCACCAGGGCTGGCATAGCGCAAGACTACAGAAGCGTAGTAGCAGCAGCACATCGGCACGGCAAGCATCTCCACAGGGAGAAGCAGGCCAGTGGCCGAGCTAGACGAAGGGGAGGAGAAGAGAAGAAAGTAGAACAGGTAATAGAGGAGGAAGGAGGAGTAACTTACAGGCGAAGCAGATGAGCACGACCATGGCGGCACGGCGGCACACGCCGAGCGAACGGCGGCGCCAGGCCAAGCCAAGCCTGGTCACCACATCACCGCAACGCCCGCATCACCACGGCGGCGCCACGGCGCCAGGGACGCCGATGAACGGCGGATCCTCACGGATCCGTGCGGCCGAGGCGCAGACGCGTTGGGGGCGAGTCGAGGAGGACACGAGCGTCAGATGGACGCGGACCACCATGTCCGCCGTCGAGTGGTGGTCCAGATCCGCACCACCTTGTCGCCGGCAACGACCTGAGGCGGCAGAAATAAAGCGGCGACGGCGGAGGCGATTCCGGCGTCGCGGGAGTCGAGAGGGGGATTAGGGTTAGGACACCGCGAGGAGATGACGCGACTGGGTCGGTTGGACCGAGCCCAGTGGGCTGGTCCAACCTAACCAGCTCGGCCGCCTGACAGGTGGGCCTGAGGGGTATTTTGGACATTTCCAAAATACCCATTTAAGTGAGTATTTCTAAGAATTTTATAAAATAGAATATAGCTCTAAAAAAATAATTAAAAATATGAAAATTGATCAGTATAAAATTCTCTATCTAAATAAAATATCAAAGAGAAATTTTGAAGACAATTAAGAATAAGGCTTAATTTGATGATTTAAATAATGATTTAAATCACACATATTATTTTCAATAATGAAAATAAGTCCATTAATGCAATTGGACTTTAAAAACACCTTGACAATATTTCAAGGTTGTATTTACCCTAAATAGAGTATCTCCAAATTATTCTTAGTATTAACCTCTCACATGAAATAATAACGACATCGGAAGGGAGGGAACAAACCCTAAAACTGGAATCATGCATAATTGCTTCTTTAACCATTGCCCTTATCGGACAATGATGCTATTTTTCAGAGACAGAGGACAAGGGTCAGTCCACACCATCCAACTGCAAAACTTTGGAGTGTTCAGGCAAGTTCATCACTTGCTCATGTCATTTGAGTATTTCTATCAAATTACTTGCAAAGTACTATGGTTATCACTATTGCATAAAAACCAAAACCACTATTTTCATAACTATGAATATGACTATGTGGTTGGCAATGGAACCATGGATTGTGTTGATATGGTGGAGGTTCCATTGCAAGGGTTTATATCCATCTAGGATTAAACACCAAATGTCGCCAGTGATTCTTGTGCCGTAATACCCATGTTAACCATAAGATCCGGAGTGGGACGGAGTAGTCAAAAGTGTTTCCACCTCTCGTTCATCAACGGATGCGCTTTACCGTAGACACTTGTATCTGTCAGGGCAAGCGGTAGGCTAGGGAAGCCTTAAGTCCCCACGGCATAATCCGTAGACACTTGTCGCTCGAAAAGCAAGCGGTTGGCTGGGGAAGCCTTAAGTCCCCACGGTATTGCGGTCTATGATGGGTTGCAGCTACCGGCGAAGGAGTTTGGTTCGATCCCAGACTGTCGTCGTGGTCGGGGTCCACCCTGAAATCTATGGGAATAATGGGACCGGCGAGGACCCAGGGTCGGGGCATGCAACAAAGTGTGGGTGTTCGAGGTAGCGGAGGAACATGATTGGCTAGACCTTATACCGGGCCTCACACCATAGGAAGTGTGGACGGGAAAGCTGCCCGGTTGGCACCAAGGTTAAGATCTCTTATGGGTAAAGCAACACACCTCTACAGAGTGTAAAGAACCGTGACCTGTCACTCCCTGTTCCGGGATATAGAACTGTGAACGCGGCCGGAAAGGAGCTCCATGAAGTTCTAGTAAACCGGTGAAGGCTGACGGACATAGCACTTTGAAATAAAAGCAATCTCTTGAAGAAATGTTTATCAAAACTTGCAATGGTATTAGACTTTCTGGTCTAATATCGTAGCTAGTGCATTAAACACCTCTCACTATAATGAACTTGTTGAGTATGCTCATACTCATCCCACTCTTAAATCCCTTGCTTAGATTGTCTGAATCGTCTGGAGGAGGACTACGACAACCCTGAAGGAGCTGAGATCATCGGCTATGAAGAACCAGACCTCTCTGGAGGTATTGAAGGCGTAGACTACCTCATAGTCTACGGAACCGGGGAGGCTTCCGGAGGAGACCAAGTCTAGAAACATCGAGTAGTAGTACTAGCCGAGCAGCCCGAACTCTTAGTACTTAGCTGCTCGAGAGAATAAATGTATAACTTAATGAGACTTCAATATTGTAAGCTAAGTTGGGTTCGCCTCGAACCCAGGAGTATCCCTCTTAGGACCCAAGAGGAGCTCCGAGACGATATGTGTATTATGCTTGTAATAATAAATGAATGAGTTATGGACCTGCTATGTTCTGTTTTACTACTCTGAGGGATGTAATGTTTGCGGAATGGTACTTCGTGAATGTTATATCAACGACTGGCATACTACAACATGCAGTGGTATGCAGGGTCACCACAAAACACCCTAGAAATTCCCTATTTCTCTCGTGTTTTAAAACTTCCAGGGAATTTCCTAAAACCCAGGGGGTTATGGGCAAAATCGCCCTATCATCTTCCCCAGGTAGGCACAGGCAGAGCTGCCTGGCGCGCCCCTCGCCGCCCGATGCTGCCGGCGGCCAGGATGGCCCTCGCCGCCCCCTGGACCCCTTTAAAGCGCCGCCGCTCCAGGGGAGAACCCCCATTTCGCCTCCTCTTCTCTCCCTCTCCATCTCTGCAAGCCACGGGCCAAACCCTAGCCCCGACCAGGCTTCACCGTCGCCGCCACCCTGTTCCTCCCCGCGCCCAGCAGACGACGCCATCAGCTCCGCCGCAACGCCGTCGACCTCCTCCACCAAACGGCGCCCGCGGAGGAGCCCCCAATCGCCCCAATTGGACGGAGCCCGAGCTCGCCGGCCGCCGCCGTCCTCGCCGATTCCGGCCACCTCCGGCGACGCCGTCTTCACCGGCGTGCTCAGGGAGAGCCCCTGGTACTCCCCATGCCCTCTGTTCCCCCTCTCCCGCTATCTAGCGCTGCCGCCACGCGAGCCTGCAAGTGCCACCGTCGGACGTCGTCGCCGGCGATGTTCCGGCGACAATTGGCGGGAGGCGCCACCACCAAATGGTCTCCCGCATCGACCCGCCTCCTTTCCCCCACTCGCATGCCTCGATTGCGGGCTCAATCGCCCGATTGGAGCTCGACCAGAGGCCTCTCAGAGAGCTCATGGCCACGCTGACGTCATGCTGACATCAGCGTGATGTCATATTTCCCTTTTTCTATTTCTGTTTAATTCCAGTAATTGTTTAATAATTCATATAAATTCAGAAAAATAAAAATTTATATATCTAATTGATCAGAAAAACATTTCCTATTTGTTTATACATGTTTCATACATGATTGAACCCATTAAAGGTGGAGCTTAGTAGAAAACCTAATACACCCCTCTCATATGGCGGTGTCCGATGTCGGCACCCCTTTAATCTGACGATGCACCTAGGGTTTACCAAATTCCTTTAACCTGACATATCATTCATATTGGATGCGCATTGCATTATGCCATGTGGTGATTGTTTGTTTCCCTTTCCGGTATTTGGTTCTTCGCGATAGGATCTGAGCCGGAGTCCGACGTCAACGCCACCGAAGAACAGTACTCATCCGCTGAGGGACAAGGCAAGCCCTAACCTGGTTCATCTATGATCTCGAAATGCTTTTATCTGTGGTTCCTACATATCGCATACGATTCAACTGTCTTTTATCGATAGATAGAGTTACCCTATCTATTGCATGTCCGACCTTTGTAGCCTCGATACCCTGATCCACTGCTCCTAGCATAACTAGGTTTGGCATGTGTGCGTCGCGAGAGCCTTTATCTCTTATGCTTAGCCATGCTTAGTTTGTTACGCTACTACTCCGGTCTTCGGACTGGAGCCTTACAATGAAATGAATCTAGCATGATAGGTTGACATGGTAAGTATAGAGATGATGATAAACATGATTAAAGGCTCAGACGAGAGGCCACATTGGGATGTGGTGGGTTGTTTCGTTTCTGCTGACCCTAGGAACCGAGTTCTCGCCTCTTGAACCAAGACCGAGCGTACAACCACACGAGGCCCTATTATGGTACCCTCTCGACTCACTAACTTGCCTAGTAGATTCCATGAGTCACATAGTTTGCGCGTTACCTGGTCATATGCATTGCATTTTGCTTGGGGTTAAAGGTACATAACAGGCAGGTAAGCGTGGTCGTGGTGGCTGGGGGTTGCGGCCTCTGGGGAAACCCACCTCGGTTCACATCGTTAAGGACCGACTTCGGGACTTGACCCGTTACGGCGGAATAATCCTTAGCGCGTGACTCATGGTCTCGGCGACAACATGGTAAAGGTCGTGGTCAACCACCCTCTGCCGGCTTTCCAAGGAAGAGAGCTTATACGTTGGCACTAAGAGTCGGTTGGCGCGTGTGGGTAAAGTTGTGCACCCCTGCAGGGTTAAATCTTTTCGAAAAGTCGTGTCCACGGTTACGGACGACTTGGGAATGGATTCTGTGATCATAGACAACTTTAATCTAATCGTAAAACTTGGCAAACAATGTGTGTTTACGGATACCTTCTCCGGGTGTTGAGGGGGTGATCCGAGGATAGTGGTTCGAGATAATGAAGATTGGTGGATACAAGATGATGATCAATAGAGATTGAGTTGTCGCTCTCTTATCCCCTTTTAATGGTTCTGAGTAGTCGAACTTCTCTTCTCTCTTATCTTACAAAGGAAAATTGGCTTTACGCAAAAGAAGATCTACAGAAAGCCCGCATACCAGCTTTGCTAAAAGGTTGTACTAAGTCTTGCTGAGTCCCTGTACTCAGCTTTGCATTCTTTTGTTTCAGACGAAGTCGCTCCAACAGATGGTGGTTTCTAATCGACATCGACCAGTAGCTTGGGGTTCCCAGGTGGCAGCCTGGAATCTATGGGTTGGGACGTCGCCGTTATGCTCCTGGCCTCTTAGGCCTTTTGCTATCTTGCTATGTCTAATAGCATAACTTCGTTTCCGTTGATTGATGTATGTCAGGTCAGTGACCTCTGCTTGTAATACTTTGGTTCTTCGCTCAGTTATGAGCTTGTTTTACTTCTTGGAGTCGTAGAGTCACTGTTGTGTTACCGATTCTCTCACTGTAGTCTCTCGAGCTCTAGGTTAGGCTTATGTCAGACGAAGATCTGATATTTGTCTAACCCTGATCCTGGGGGTGCCACAGGTTTTGGTATCAGAGCAGGACTGCCTATAGGAAACCCTTTCTACTGGTCGATGTTGAGTCTAGTGTTTGCGAAAACTATTTGAAAGCTAAAGTTTATTTGCAAAACTCTGAATAGGATTCTTTTTACTCCTTACCTGTTGTCACTCTATGCTGAGTCATCTTATCTGGTTTTGATTGGAAAAAGGTTTCTCTTCTTTCCTATCAATTCAAATCTCTAGGATACACGGGTTTGGGTTATTTTTCTCCAGTACTCCGTAGCTGGTTGCTTGTCTCAGAGTTTTCAGAATGCCTCAGTTCATCTGAAGCATTGTTCCTTTATTCTTGCTTCTGGTGCTTAACATCCAATTGTTTGCCTTTATGTGACATGGTGATGGTATGTCATCTTTGCATTCCATCTTCATGGGTTGTGAGTCGGTTGGTAGTGTATACATTTGTATGCTTGTTTAACTACTAAGATCGATATGATGATATATCTTCATATCACATGTCTTGTCCTTCAGCATGCTCATTGCATTCGGTACATGCTATCCTCCTGTTGAGTCTTTCCGGTGAATCCGTGTCTCATGGTTTTTGTCTTCTCCTCAGGATGTCAGGCGGTACTAGAAGTGGTGCTGGACGTGGTCGTGGCCGTGGTCATGGCCGTGGCAATGGCCGTGGAGATGGTCATGAGGAGAATGTTGACCTTACTCCTCCTCCTTCTATGGTCCAACTCATGGCCATGTATGAAGCCAATCGTGCAGACAACCCGAGGCTCCTTGAAAGGATTGAGCGTAACACAGCTCAACGTCATGAGGAATAAGTGGGGATCCGAAGCTTCATCCGCCTCACCCCACCAGTGTTCAGTTATTCCACTGAGCCACTTGATGCTGACTAATGGCTCCGTACCATCGAGCGCAAGCTTGAGGTTGCCCACGCTGCTCAAGCAGATTGGGTGAACTTTGCCACCTACCATCTTGAAGGAGCTGCTGGTTCATGGTGGGAAAACTTCCTGTTGATGCAACATGCTGGTCATGTCGTGACTTGGCAAGAGTTCAAAGCTGCTTTCCGTGCATATCATATCCCAGAGGGTCTGATGGACGAGAAAAGGGAAGAGTTTCTGAAGCTAACGCAGGGCAGTGGTTCTATCTGTGACTACCAAGGTCATTTCTATCGTCTTGCCTGCTATGCTCCTGAAGAGACTTCCACTGATGCCAAGAAGCAAGCCTTGTTCCGCAAGGGACTGGATCCTGAACTTTGTCGAGATCTTCATCTCCTGGACTTCCCAACCTGCCAAGATCTTGTCAACAAGGCTATGAAGGCAGAAAGAGGAAAAGTGGAGTATGAGGAAACTCGCAAGCGTCCTCGAGATACTTCTCAGCCTTCTGGATCAGGCAATCAGCGCCGTCGTGTTTTCATTCCATACAGTGCTGTGCCTCGTGCTCCTAATGCACAAAAGTCTTCTGGTTATGCTCCTCGCCCACAAGCTCCAAACAATGCTGGTGGAACAAACTATCGTTCCGCTACGGGTACTCCAGGCAGTGGTGCGTGCTTCACTTGTGGTCAACCTGGTCACTATATGAAAGAGTGCCCCCACAATACTTCTGTTCGTGGTGCTCCACCACCAAAGAAGTTTACCAATCCTCCAGTTGCTGGTCGTGGTCGTCTGACCCATGTCACTGCTGAGGAAGCTGAAGCAGATCCAAGCGTCATAATGGGTACGCTTCGAATCAACTCCATTATGGCTACAGTTCTGTTTGATTCTGGAGCATCACATTCATTCTTATCCCAAGATTTTGCTCAGTTGCATGGGATTCCTTTTGAAGATATGCCTACCCCTCTTATGGTTCATTCCCCTGGTTCTAGTTGGTATACCGCTATGGTCAGTCGTGGGAATAAAATCGAGATTGCATATCTTCTTTTCCCGATTCCCCTCATTTCCCTCAAGTCAACCGACATTGATATCATTTTGGGCATGGATTGGCTAGCTAAATATCAGGCTGTCATTGATTGTGCCGCCAGGTCTCTTACTCTAATCGATCTTTCCGGAAGCTCCATTCTGTATTGGTCTCCATCAGCAACACCTCCATCAGCAGTACATATTCCTGATGCTGAGTTGTATGCTCTTGATGTCTTACCTCCGCTTGAAATTTCTGATGTTCCGGTGGTTTGTGACTTCCCTGATGTCTTTCCGGAAGAATTACTTGGCATGCCACCTGATCGAAGTGTGGAGTTTGTCATTGAGCTGGTTCCTGGAACTGCTCCTGTTTCCCGACGTCCTTATCGTATGCCTCGAGAAGAGTTGGTTGAACTGAAGAAGCAGTTAGAAGAGTTAGAAGGGAAAAGATACATCCAACCCAGTACTTCTTCTTGGGGATGTCCCGCACTCTTTGTCAAGAAGAGGGATACAAATGTTTCGCGTCTGGTTGTTGATTACCGGCCGCTCAACGTAGTAACCATCAAGAACAAGTATCCTCTACCTCGAATCAACGATCTTTTCGATCAATTGAGTGGTGCCACAGTCTTTTCCAAGATGGATTTGAGATCAGGCTACCATCAAATCAAAATCCGCACGGAGGACATTCCAAAAATGGCGTTCATGACTCGTTATGGTTTTTGCGAGTACACAGTCATGTCCTTTGGCCTCACAAATGCTCCAGCCACTTTTATGCGGCTCATGAACTCGGTGTTTATGGAGTATCTTGACAAATTCGTCATTATCTACATTGATGATATTCTGGTCTACTCCAAAACCGAAGAAGAACACACTGAACACCTGCGTTTGGTGCTAACAAAGCTTCGTGAACATCGTCTCTATGCCAAGTTTTCTAAATGTGAGTTTTGGCTACAAGAGCTCATCTTTCTTGGCCATGTGGTCTCTGCAAAAGGTGTTGCAGTTATTCCAGATAAAGTTCAATCCATTCTTGACTGGAAGACTCCTAAGTCAGCCAAAGAAATTCGGAGTTTTCTTGGATTGGCGGGTTATTATCGTCGATACATCGATAATTTCTCCAAGATCGCCAAACCAATGACTGATCTTCTGAAGAAAGATAAGAAGTTTGAGTGGTCAGAATAGGTTGAAGAAAGTTTTCACACACTGAAAATAAAGCTGACTACCGCTCCTGTACTTGTCCTTCCAGATACAAGCAAAGACTTTGTCATCTTCTGTGATGCCTCTCTTCAAGGGCTCGGTTGTGTGTTGCTGCAAGATGGCCATGTAGTGGCTTATGCCTCTCGACAGTTGAAACCACATGAGCTCAATTATCCAACTCATGATCTAGAGCTTGCAGCTGTGGTCCATGCTCTTAAGCAATGGCGACCTTACCTTTACGGTAATCGTTGCGAGTTGTACTCGGATCATCAAAGCCTGAAGTATATCTTTACCCAACCGGATCTGAATCTGAGGCAGACAAGATGGTTGGAACTCATCAAGGACTATGATTTGGGTCTTAACTATCAGCCCGGCAAGGCCAACGTCGTTGCTGACGCCCTAAGTCGTAAGTCATATTGCAACAATCTGATGCTCAAGCGATATCAACCTGCCCTCCATGAGGAATTTGCACGACCCAATCTTGAAGTTGTTCCTCAGGGATACCTTGCTAACTTAGAGGTGAAGCCCTCTCTTGAAGACCAGATCAAAGCCGCTCAGAAGCGTGATTTGGGTATCACTAAGATCAAAGAGAACATTGCTAGCGGAAAGGCTAAATGTTTCTCCGTCAATGATCAATGTGATGTTTACTTTGGTAACCGCTTGGTGGTGCCGAAGAAAAAGAGTCTGAGAGAGCTGATCCTCCGAGAAGCTCATGAGTCTCCTCTATCTATTCATCCTGGAAGTACAAAGATGTATCAGGATCTTCGCCAAAGGTTCTGGTGGACCCGGATGAAAAGAGAAATCGCTCGCTTTGTAGCTGAATGCGACATTTGCCGTCGTGTAAAAGATGAACATCAAAGACCAGCTGGTACTCTTCAACCTCTATCTACTCCTGAATGGAAATGTGATGAAATTGGCATGGATTTCATTACCGTACTTCCCAAAACTCAGAAAGGAAGCAATGCTATATGGGTAATTGTTGATCGCCTATCCAAGGTTGCTCACTTCCTTCCTATCCGAGAAGACATTACTGCTAGCAAGTTGGCAGATCTGTATGTTTCCCGAATAGTCACTCTTCATGGTGTTCCGAAGAAGATTATCTCTGATCAAGGAAGCCTGTTTACTTCCAAGTTCTGGGCCAGTTTCCAACAAGCTATGGGAACTCGTCTTTCCTTCAGCACGGCCTATCATCCTCAAACCGGTGGTCAAACTGAGAGGGTGAATCAAATCCTTGAAGACATGCTCAGAGCCTGTGTTATATCCTTTGGCAAAAATTGGGAAAAGTGCCTCCCATTTGCTGAATTCTCCTATAATAATAGTTTCCAATCTAGCCTGGGCATGGCACCTTTTGAAGCTCTTTATGGACGGAAATGTCGAACCCCTCTGAATTGGTCAGAAACCGGTGAAAGACAGTTCTTTGGACCGGACATGATCAAGGAAGCAGAAGATCAAGTTGGCATTATCCGAGAACGTTTGAAAGCTGCTCAGTCTCATCAAAAGAGCAATTATGATCGTCATCATCAAGAAGTTCGCTATGAAGTTCGCGAGCAAGCTTATCTTCGAGTCACTCCTTTAAGAGGTGTCCATCGTTTCGGTATAAAAGGCAAACTAGCTCCTCGCTATGTTGGTCCTTTCCGCATTCTTGCTAAACGAGGTACACTTGCTTACAAGTTGGAACTCCCTCCAACTTTTCCTGAAGTTCATGACATCTTCCATGTCTCCCAACTCAAACGTTACTTCAAAGATCCCATTCGTGGTGTTGATCACGAGACACTTGATCTCCAAGAGGATCTAACCTATCGAGAGTATCCTGTTCGTATCCTTGATGAAGCTGAGCGTAAAACTCGGCGTCAAACCATCAAGTTCCTGAAAGTTCAGTGGTCTCATCACTCTGAGTCAGAAGCAACCTGGGAACGAGAAGATCGTCTCCGATCTGAGTACCCTGCCTTCTTTTCTAAAACTTAGGAATCTCAGCGACGAGATTCTTGTAAGGGCGGTAGAGTTGTAACAGACCAACTTTGCTAATCAAATAATGTTGCTGGTTTGTTCATAAGCATGCATGCATTTGCATTTAATTTGAGAAATCTTGCACTAAAATGTGTTGAAACAATGTTGCCAAAAGTTGTAGTTTTGCTCTAGTAAAATTTGTGCAAAAATCCCCTCAAAATCTTGGGTCAAAACACCCTAGAAATTCCCTATTTCTCTCCTATTTTAAAACTTCCAGGGAATTTCCCAAAACCCAGGGGGTTATGGGCAAAATCGCCCTGTCTTCTTCCCCAGGCAGGCACAGGCAGAGCTGCCTGGCGCGCCCCTCGCCGCCCGATGCTGCCGGCGGTCAGGATGGCCCTCGCCGCCCCTGGACCCCTTTAAAGCGCCGCCGCTCCAGGGGAGAACCCCCATTTCGCATCCTCTTCTCTCCCTCTCCATCTCTGCAAGCCACGGGCCAAACCCT
This sequence comes from Lolium perenne, assembly GCF_019359855.2. Taxonomy (NCBI): domain Eukaryota; kingdom Viridiplantae; phylum Streptophyta; class Magnoliopsida; order Poales; family Poaceae; genus Lolium; species Lolium perenne. Next base: position 97,777,704 of record NC_067245.2, read on the forward strand.
AGCCCCGGCCAGGCTTCACCGTCGCCACCACCCTGTTCCTCCCCGCGCCCAGCCGAAGACGCCATCAGCTCCGCCGCAACGCCGTCGACCTCCTCCACCAAACGGCGCCCGCGGAGGAGCCCCCAATCGCCCCAATTGGACGGAGCCCGAGCTCACCGGCCGCCGCCGTCCTCGCCGATTCCGGCCACCTCCGGCGACGCCATCTTCACCAGCGTGCTCAGGGTGAGCCCCTGGTACTCCCCATGCCCTCCGTTCCCCCTCTCCCACAAGCGCCGCCGTCAGACATCGTCGCCGGCGATGTTCCGGCGACAATTGGCGGGCGGCGCCACCACCAAATGGTCGCCCGCGTCGACCCGCCTCTTTTCCCCCACTCGCACGCCTCGATTGCAGGCTCAATCGCCCGATTGGAGCTCGACCAGAGCTCCCAGAATGCTCATGGCCGCGCTGATGTCATGCTGACGTCAGTGTGATGTCATATTTCCCTTTTTCTATTTTTGTTTAATTCCAGTAATTGTTTAATAATTCATATAAATTCAGAAAAATACAAATTTATATATCAAATTGATCAGAAAAACATTTCCTATTTGTTTATACATGTTTCATACATGATTGAACCAATTAAAGGTGGAGCTTAGTAGAAAACCCTAATACACCCCTCTCATATGGCGGTGTCCGATGTCGGCACCCCTTTAATCTGACGATGCACCTAGGGTTTACCAAATTCCTTTAACCTGACATATCATTCATATTGGATGCGCATTGCATTATGCCATGTGGTGATTGTTTGTTTCCCTTTCCGGTATTTGGTTCTTCGCGATAGGATCTGAGCCGGAGTCCGACGTCAACGCCACCGAAGAACAGTGCTCATCCACTGAGGGACAAGGCAAGCCCTAACCTGGTTCATCTATGATCTCGAAATGCTTTTATCTGTGGTTCCTACATATCGCATACGATTCAACTGTCTTTTATCAATAGATAGAGTTACCCTATCTGTTGCATGTCCGAACTTTGTAGCCTCGATACCCTGATCCACTGCTCCTAGCATAACTAGGTTTGGCATGTGTGCGTCGCGAGAGCCTTTATCTCTTATGCTTAGCCATGCTTAGTTTGTTACGCTACTACTGCGGTCTTCGGACTGGAGCCTTACAATGAAATGAATCTAGCATGACAGGTTGACGTGGTAAGTATAGAGATGATGATAAACATGATTAAAGGCTCAGACGAGAGGCCACATTGGGATGTGGTGGGTTGTTTCGTTTCTGCTGACCCTAGGAACCGAGTTCTCGCCTCTTGAACCAAGACCGAGCGTACAACCACACGAGGCCCTATTATGGTACCCTCTCGACTCACTAACTTGCCTAGTAGATTCCATGAGTCACATAGTTTGCGCGTTACCTGGTCATATGCATTGCATTTTGCTTGGGGTTAAAGGTACATAACAGGAAGGTAAGCGTGGTCGTGGTGGCTGGGGGTTGCGGCCTATGGGGAAATCCACCTCGGCTCACATCGTTAAGGACCGACTTCGGGACTTGACCCGTTACGGCGGAATAATCCTTAGCGCGTGACTCATCGTGGTCAACCACCCTCTGCCGGCTTTCCAAGGAAGAGAGCTTATACGTTGGCACTAAGAGTCAGTTGGTGCATGTGGGTAAAGTTGTGCACCCCTGCAGGGTTAAATCTTTTCGAAAAGCCATGTCCACGGTTACGGACGACTTGGGAATGGATTCTGTGATCATAGACAACTTTAATCTAATCGTAAAACTTGGCAAACAATGTGTGTTTACGGATACCTTCTCCGGGTGTTGAGGGGGTGATCCGAGGATAGTGGTTCGAGATAATGAAGATTGGTGGATACAAGATGATGATTAATAGAGATTGAGTTGTCGCTCTCTTATCCCCTTTTAAAGGTTCTGAGTAGTCGAACTTCTCTTCTCTCTTATCTTACAAAGGAAAATTGGCTTTACGCAAAAGAAGATCTACAGAAAGCCCGCATACCAGCTTTGCTAAAAGGCTGTACTAAGTCTTGCTGAGTCCCTGTACTCAGCTTTGCATGCTTTTGTTTCAGACGAAGTTGCTCCAACAGATGGTGGTTTCTAATCGACATCGACGAGTAGCTTGGGGTTCCTAGGTGGCAGCCTGGAATCTATGGGTGGGGACGTCGCCGTTATGCTCCTGGCCTCTTAGGCCTTTTGCTATCTTGCTATGTCTAATAGCATAACTTCGCTTCCGTTGATTGATGTATGTCAGGTCAGTGACCTCTGCTTGTAATACTTTGGTTCTTCGCTCAGTTATGAGCTTGTATTACTTCTTGGAGTCGTAGAGTCACTGTTGTGTTACCGATTCTCTCACTGTAGTCTCTCGAGCTCTAGGTTAGGCTTATGTCAGACGAAGATCTGATATTTGTCTAACCCTGATCCCGGGGGTGCCACAATATACATGAGCATTACAACGGTACACACAAAAGTTTTTCTGCAAATAAGTTACTTGGTTCTTACATTGTATATATATACATGGTAATTACAGGGATTTAATAATGGCAGTCGACTGATTTTTTTTGCCATCGGAAGCATTTTTTGTCGTACTGATTAGGCAGCAATGGAAAGGTCATTATGATTATTTTCGTAAGCCTACACAGGCTGAAACATTCTCCCTGAAGGTCTGATAGCCTTCATCTATTCCTGAACACGGATGATCATTCTGTTCGTATGGCTAATTTTTTTTTTGAGAATACACCATGAAAAGGTGTATCAATCACATAGAAGGGTGCTAAGATGGCAAAGTTTGTGCTACCACAGGGGGCAGCTCCCCAAACACACGCCTACTCTCCATGCTACCACGGTACACCGGTCGGATCAAGAAAAACAAAGAGAGTGCCACGGAAAAGCTTGGCTAGGCGCTATCGCTCGAACTCCTCTCACACCTTGTCCCTCGTGGCGCCATGCGAGGCCACCACTCCGTTGAAGACCACGTCGTTCCTATTGGAGATATGCCCAAGAGGAAATAATAAAAGTGGTTATTATATATCTTTATGTTTATGATAAATATTTTTATACCATGCTATAATTGTATTAACCGAAACATTGATACATGTGTGTTATGTAAACAACAATGAGTCCCTAGTAAGCCTCATAACTAGCTTGCTGATTAATAGATGATCATAGTTTCATGATCATGAACATTGGATGCTATTAATAACAAGGTTATGTCATTATATGAATGATGTAATGGACACACCCAATTAAGCATAGCATAAGATCACATCATTAAGTTATTTGCTATAAGCTTTCGATACATAGTTACCTAGTCCTTTCGACCATGAGATCATGTAAATCACTTATACCGGAAAGATACTTTGATTACATCAAACGCCACTGCGTAAATGGGTGGTTATAAAGGTGGGATTAAGTATCCGGAAAGTATGAGTTGAGGCATATGGATCAACAGTGGGATTTGTCCATCCCGATGACGGATAGATATACTCTGGGCCCTCTCGGTGGAATGTCGTCTATATTAGCTTGCAAGCATATGAATGGTTCATAAGAGACCATATACCACGGTACGAGTAAAGAGTACTTGTCAGGAGACGAGGTTGAACAAGGTATAGAGATACCGATGATCAAACCTCGGACAAGTAAAATATCGCGTGACAAATGGAATCGGTATCGTATGTGAATGGTTCATTCGATCACTAAGTCATCGTTGAATATGTGGGAGCCATTATGGATCTCCAGATCCCGCTATTGGTTATTGGTCGGAGAGAGGTCTCAACCATGTCCACATAGTTCGCGAACCGTAGGGTGACACACTTAAGGTTTGATGTCGTATTAGTAGATATTGAATATGGAATGGAGTTCGAAGTTTTGTTCGGAGTCTCGGATGGGATCCAGGACATCACGAGGAGTTCCGGAATGGTCCGGAGGATAAGATTCATATATAGGAAGTCATTTTATAAGTTTGAAAATGATCCGGTGCATTTATGGAAGGTTCTAGAAGGTTCTAGAAAAGTCCGGAAGAAATCACTATGGAAGGCGGAGTCCCGGAGGGACTCCACCTAGCATGGCCGGTCAACCCTAGGGGGTGGAGTCCCAGGTGGACACCACCAAGGGTGGCCAGCCACCCCCCCTCATGGAAGGGTGGGAGTCCCACCTCAAGTGGGAATCCCACCTTGGGTAGGTTTCCCTACACATGGAAGGTTTTGGGTTGGGGTCTTATTCGAAGACTTGTAGTCCAACACTTGGGGGTTCCACCTATATAATGAGGGGCAAGGGGAGGGGGCCGGCCACCTCAAGCCATAGCTTGGCCGCATCCCCTAAGTGGCCGGCCACCCTGATACGTCCAAAACGTATCTACTTTCCCGAACACTTTTGCTATTGTTTTGCCTCTAATTTGTGTATTTTGGATGCAACTAACACGGACTAACGTTGTTTTCAGTAGAACTGTTCTGGTGTCTCGTTTTTGTGCAGAAATCCAATTTTCAGGAAAATCCTCGGAATTTATGCAGAAGGTCCTATTTTCCCAGAATATTGGCAGAGCCAGAAGAGCAAGCCAGGTGGGGGCCCGAGGGCCCCACACCATAGGCCGGCGCGGCCCAGGAGGGGCCCGCGTGGCCCAATGGTGTGGCGGCCTCGATCAGCCCCCGACGCCCTCCTTCGGACTACTTATTGCCTTCGACCTAAAAACGCACGGGGAGAAGTGGAAGTCGCCAGAAAGCCTCCAGAACGCCGCCACATCGCGAAACTCCGTCTCGGGAGCCAGAAGTCTCCGTTCTGGCACTCCGCCGGGATGGGGAATTGGAGGAGATCATCGCCATCATCACCACCGACGCCTCTCCATCAACCAGCCATGTTTCCCCCATCCATGTGTGAGTAATTCCCCCGCTGTAGGCCGAAGGGGATGGTAGAGATTGGATGAGATTGGTCATGTAATAGCATAAGATTGTTAGGGCATAGTGCCTAGTGTCCGTAATTGGTACTTTGATGATATTGTTGCAACTTGCTATGCTTAATGCTTGTCACTAGGGCTCGAGTGCCATGATCTCAGATCTGAACATGTTATTGTTTCATCATGATATTCATTGTTTATGGTCTTATCTGCAAGTTGTATACACATGTCGCTATCCGGAACCAATGGCCCCAAAGTGACAAGAATCGGGACAACCGGAGGGGATGGTAGTGATGTGAGGATCACATGTGTTCACGGAGTGTTAATGCTTTGCTCCGGTACTCTATTAAAAGGAGTACCTTAATATCCAGTAGATTCCCTTGAGGCCCGGCTGCCACCGGCTGGTAGGACAAAAGATGTTGTGCAAGTTTCTCATTGCGAGCACGTACGACTATAATTGGAACACATGCCTATTGATTGCTTTGTACTTGGACACCATTTTATTATTATCTGCAAATGCCCTGCTATGATTGTTACATGAGTTTCTCTCATCCATGCAACGCCCGTTATCCGTCCCCGTGCCTACAGTATTTTAATCCTGTTGTTTACTATAATCACTACTGCTGTCTCTGTTACTCTGCTGCTGTTATTTCACTACTGCTACTGCTATAAAACTGTTACTACTGATAAAGTCTTGCGAGCAAGTCTGTTTCCAGGTGCAGCTGAATTGACAACTCCGCTGTTAAGGCTTTCAAGTATCCTTTGTCTCCCCTTGTGTCGAATCAATAAATTGGGTTATACTACCCGCGAAGACTGCTGCGATCCCCTATACTTGTGGGTCATCAAGACTGTTCTCTGGCGCCGTTGCCGGGGAGCATAGCTTTATTTGGAAGTTCACTTGGATTGATATTGTTCGCTGCAAATTCTCCATCATGGGTAAACCTCGCGATTCTAAAGTCGCCATATTACCATCCACTACAAGAAAAGGTACAACTCTGAGTACCTCTGCTACTCTTGATTCACCATCTGTGATAAGTCAACTTGTTTCACCGCCACAAGCTTCACTTGTTGGTACTTCTGCTGAATCTGAAAACTCTCATAATATTGATAATGTTTCTGCTGTGCTTGATGATAGTGGTTCATTGGGAACCTTTCTAGATGCTACAATTGCTAGGTCTAGACAAATTGAAAATGCTGAAACTCCTAATGAAAATGCCACTACACCTGTTAATTCACCTGAACTTGATTATTCTAGTGATGATCCTGATGAAGATTATGTGGAGCTTAATGATGATTTTATTAATAGATGCAATGCTACTGCTGATGCAAGAAAAATTAAAAAGTTTCTTGCACAATATACTGTTAGACATAAGTTATCTCCTGATCCTAAATTTGCCACATCACCTATATGCATTAAGGATAAAGATTATGATTTTTCTCTTGATCTATCTCATATAGCTATTGTAGAGAAAGCACCCTTTTGTGGTACTGAAAAAGAAAGTGCTGTAGAACACATGATTGAACTTTCTTCTATGAGTAGCTTGTTTTCTGATGATGTCAAGATGCGTACTTACTTTGTCGCTAAATTTTTTCCTTTCTCATTAAAGGATGATGCTAAAACTTGGTATAATAATTTGCCTCCTGGTTCTATTAAAAATCCAACTGAGTTGCGTGATGTTTTCTTTCGAAAATACTTTCCCGCTAGTGCTCAACATATTGCTTTACAGAAAATTTATAGGTTTGACCAGGGAGATGAAGAGAAATTGCCTGAGGCATGGGCAAGATTTTGTTCTCTTATCAGAGCTCGACCTGGACATGATTTAGAGAAGAATGATCTACTTGATATATTTTATAGTGGACTAACCATTGAATCTAGAGCATATTTGGATAGTTGTGCTGGTTGTGTTTTCAGGAAAAGAACTCCAGACGAAGCTGAAGAATTATTGGCTAGAATAAGCCGGAATCATGATGATTGGAATACACCTGAACCAACTCCAACGCCAATATTGAAGAAGAGGGGTTTAATTGAATTGAATGATGAAGATATGAGGGAAGCTAAGAAGTCTCTCAAGGAGAAAGGTATTAAATCCGAAGATGTAAAGAATCTACCTCCCATAGAAGATATATGTGAGATAATTGTGGCACCCCCGGGATCAGGGATAGACAAATACCAGATCTTCGTCTGACATAAGCCTAACCTTGAGCTCGAGAGACTACAGTGAGAGAATCGGTAACACAACAGTGACTCTACGACTCAAAAGAATATATTACAACTCTTAGCAGAGTAAGATCCAAATTATTACACGCAGAGGTCACTGACCCAACATTCAACAAGCAACGGAAGCAAATTATGTTATTCTAAATAACAAGATAGCAAAGGGCTTAAGAAGCCATAACATAAAGCGACGTCCCAGCCCATAAGTCGCAGGCTGCCGCCTGGGAACTCCAAACTAACCATCGATGTTAACGTAGAAACCACCTTCGGCTGTAGAGACTTCATCTGAAACAAAAGCATGCAAAGCTGAGTACAGGGACTCAGCAAGACTTAGTACAACCTTTTAGCAAAGCGGGTATGCGGGCTTTCTGGTAGATCTTCTTTTGCGTAAAGCCAGTTTTCCTTTGTAAGATAAGAGAGAAGAGAAGCTCGACTACTCAGAACCTTTGAAAGGGGATAAGAGAGCGACATCTCTATCTCTATTGATCATCATATTGTATCCACCAATCTTCATCATCTCGAACCACTATCCTCGGATCACCCCCTCAACACCCGAAGAAGGTATCCGTAAACACACATTGTTAGCCAAGTTTTACGATCAGGTTAAAGTTGTCTATGATCACAGAATCCATTCCCAAGTCGTCCATAACCGTGGACACGGCTTTTCGAAAAGATTTAACCCTGCAGGGGTGCACAACTTTACCCACACGTGCCAACCAACTCTTAATGCCAATATATTAGCTCTCTTCCGTGGAAAGCCGGCAGAGGGTGGTCGACCACGACCTTTACCTTGCTGTCGCCGAGACCATGAGTCACGCGCTAAGGATTGTTCCGCCGTAACGGGTCAAGTCCCGAAGTCGGTCCTTAACGATGTGAGGCGAGGTGGGTTTCACCAGGGACTCTAACCCAAGCCACCTCGGCCACGCTTACCTACCTGTATGCTATGCACCTTTTCACAAACATTTTCAATGCATATGTCCAAATAACGTGCAAACTATGTGACTCAGGGAATCTACTAGGCAAGTTAGTGAGTCGATAGGGTACCATAATAGGGCCTCGTGTGGTTGTACGCTCGGTCTTGGTTCAAGAGGCGAGAACTCGGTTCCTAAGGTCGGCAGAAACGAAACAACCCACCACATCCCAATGTGGCCTCTCGTCTGAGCCTTTAATCATGTTTATCATCATCATCTCTATACTTACCACGTCAACCTGTCATGCTAGATTCATTTCATTGTGAGGCTCCAGTCCGAAGACCGGAGTAGTAGCGTAACAAACTAAGCATGGCTAAGCATAAGAGATAAAGGCTCTTGCGACGCACACATGCCAAACCTAGTTATGCTAGGAGCAGTGGATCAGGGTATCGAGGCTACAAAGGTCGGACATGCAACAGATAGGGTAACTCTATCTATCGATAAAAGACAGTTGAATCGTATGCGATATGTAGGAACCACAGATAAAACATTTCGAAAACATAGATGAACCAGGTTAGGGCTTGCCTTGTCCCTCAGCTGACGAGTACTGTTCTTCGGTAGTGTTGACGTCGGTCTCCGGCTCAGATCCTATCGCGAAGAACCAAATACCGGAAAGGGAAACAAACATTCACGACATGGCATAATGCAATGCACATACAATATGAATGACATGTCATGTGAATGGAATTGAGCAACCCTAGGTGCATCGTCAGATTAAAGGGGGTTCCGACATCGGACACCGCCATATGAGAGGGGTGTATTAGGGTTTTCTACTAAGCTCCACATTTAATTGTTTCAAACATGTATGAAACATGGATAGGTAAATAGGAAAAGTTTTTCTGATCATTTTGATATATAATTTTATATTTTTCTGATTTAAAATGAATTATTTATGAATTTCCCAAGTTTAATTCATTTTAAAACAATTTGTGAAAATTATATAAATAAATAATAAAAGTTTAACAATTTGGACCCACATGTCATAATTTTATTCTTTTCCAATTATTTATGAAATTCTTAAAATTCTGACAGATGGGGTCCACCTGTCATATTATTTCTATTTAAAGAAATACAGAAATTAATATAAGAAAATACAGAAAATAGGGGAAAAATAAATAATGACGTCACGCTGACGTCATGCTGACGTCAGCGGCGCCATTGCTCCCTGGGAGCTCGGGTGAGGATGAAATCGGGCGATTTAGGCAGTAATTCGGGGCGTGCAGGTGGGGGAAAGGCTCCTGGCGACGCGGGCGACCAAATGGAGGCGGCGCCGCCGGCTATTGGCCGCCGGAGCACGGCCGGCGGCGATGTAACGCGGCGGCCGGGGCAGGTGCTGTGGCGCGGCGGCGCTAGAAGGCGAGGGGGAGCAGGGCGAGGGCACGGGGAGGACCGCCTGCTCACCGTGAGCACGGGAAGCTTGGTGGCGAGGTCGGAGGAGCTCGGAATCGGCGGCGAGCGGTGGTTGCCGGAGACGGGAACGAGGACCCGATTCGCGCGATTGAGGGCTCGCCGGCTTGCGCTGCTTGTCGGGGAAGAACCAGGACGTCGCGGTGAAGCTCCTGGGCCGGTCGGACGAGCGTGGGGAGGCGCTGAGCGGCGGCGACGGCGAGCGGCCCGGGTTAGGGTTTGCAGAGAAGCTCACAGGGAGCGAGGGAGAAGAGAAGTGGCGAAGCTAGGGTTGTCCACCGCGGCTTTGGGGGATTTGTAGAGGCTCGGGGGCGGCGGGGAGGATCCAGGCCGCCGGCGGGATCAACGGCCACGCGGGCGCCAGGCAGCACTCGCCCTGCCTGCCTGGGGAAGAAGACAAAGGCGATTTTGCCCATAACCCCCTGGGTTTTGGGGTTTCTCTGGAAATTTTAAAACAGGGAAGAATTTTGGGATTTTTAGGGTGCTTTGACCCAAACTTTGAGGGGATTTTTGCATAAAATTTTCTTAGAACAAAACTACAACATTTGCAACATTGTTTCAAAACATTTTAGTGCAAAATTTTCTCAAATTAATGCAAATGCATGCAATGCACATGAACAAACCATCATTTATTTAATTAGCAAAGTGGTTCTGTTACAACTCTACCCCCCTTACAAGAATCTCGTCCCCGAGATTCCTAAGTTTTAGAAAAGAAGGCAGGGTACTCAGATCGGAGACGATCCTCTCGTTCCCAGGTTGCTTCTGACTCAGAGTGATGAGACCACTGAACTTTCAGGAACTTGATGGTTTGACGCCGAGTTTTACGCTCAGCTTCATCAAGGATACGGACAGGATACTCTCGATAGGTCAGATCCTCTTGGAGATCAAGTGTTTCGTGATCAACACCACGGATGGGATCTTTGAAGCAACGTTTGAGTTGGGAGACATGGAAGACGTCATGAACTTCAGGAAAAGTTGGAGGGAGTTCCAACTTGTAGGCAAGTGTACCTCGTTTTGCAAGGATGCGGAAAGGACCAACATAGCGAGGAGCTAGTTTGCCTTTTATACCGAAACGATGGACACCTCTTAAAGGAGTGACTCGAAGATAAGCTTGCTCGCCAACTTCATAGCGAACTTCTTGATGATGACGATCGTAATTGCTCTTTTGACGAGACTGAGCAGCTTTCAAACGCTCTCGGATAATGCCAACTTGATCTTCTGCTTCCTTGATCATGTCCGGTCCAAAGAACTGTCTTTCACCGGTTTCTGACCAATTCAGAGGGGTTCGACATTTCCGTCCATAAAGAGCTTCAAAAGGCGCCATGCCCAGGCTAGATTGGAAACTGTTGTTATAGGAGAATTCAGCAAATGGAAGGCACTTTTCCCAATTCTTGCCGAAGGATATAACACAGGCCCTGAGCATGTCTTCAAGGATTTGATTCACCCTCTCGGTTTGACCACCGGTTTGAGGATGATAGGCCGTACTGAAGGAAAGACGAGTTCCCATAGCTTGTTGGAAACTGGCCCAGAACTTGGAAGTAAACAAGCTTCCTCGGTCAGAGATAATCCTCTTCGGAACACCATGGAGAGAGACTATTCGGGAAACATACAGATCTGCCAACTTGCTAGCAGTAATGTCTTCTCGGATAGGAAGGAAGTGGGCAACCTTGGATAGACGATCAACAATTACCCATATAGCATTGCTTCCTTTCTGAGTTTTGGGAAGTCCGGTAATGAAATCCATACCAATTTCATCCCATTTCCATTCAGGAGTAGATAGAGGTTGAAGAGTACCAGCTGGTCTTTGATGTTCAGCTTTTACACGACGACAAACGTCGCATTCAGCTACAAAGCGAGCGATTTCTCTTTTCATCCGGGTCCACCAGAACCTTTGGTGAAGATCCTGATACATCTTTGTACTTCCAGGATGAATAGATAGAGGAGACTCATGAGCTTCTCGGAGGATAAGCTCTCTTAGGTTCTTTTTCTTCGGCACCACCAAGCGGTTACCAAAGTAGACAACACCTTGATCGTTGACGGAGAAACATTTAGCATCTCCGCTAGCAATGTTCTCTTTGATCTTGGTGATACCCAAATCACGCTTCTGAGCGTCTTTGATCTGGTCTTCAAGAGAGGGTTTTACCTCTAAGTTGGAAAGGAATCCCTGAGGAACAACTTCAAGATTGAGTCTTGCAAATTCCTCATGGAGGGCAGGTTGACATTGCTTGAGCATGAGATTGTTGCAATATGACTTCCGACTTAGGGCGTCAGCAACGACGTTGGCTTTGCCGGGCTGATAGTTAAGACCCAAATCATAGTCCTTGATGAGTTCCAACCATCTTGTCTGCCTGAGATTCAGATCCGGTTGGGTAAAGAGATACTTCAGGCTTTGATGATCCGAGTATAACTCGCAACGATTACCGTAAAGGTAAGGTCGCCATTGCTTAAGAGCATGGACCACAACTGCAAGCTCTAGATCATGAGTTGGATAATTGAGCTCATGTGGCTTCAATTGTCGAGAGGCATAAGCCACTACATGGCCATCTTGCATCAACACACATCCGAGCCCTTGAAGAGATGCATCACAGAAGATGACAAAATCTTTGCTTGTGTCTGGAAGGACAAGTACCAGAGCGGTAGTCAGTTTTATTTTCGATTAATACGAAAACTTTCTTCAGCCTTTTCTGACCACTCAAATTTCTTATCTTTCTTCAGAAGGTCAGTCATTGGTTTGGCGATCTTGGAGAAATTCTCGATGTATCGACGGTAATAACCCGCCAATCCAAGAAAACTCCGAGTCTCTTTGGCTGACTTAGGAGTCTTCCAGTCAAGAACGGATTGAACTTTATCTGGAATGACTGCAACACCTTTTTCAGAGACCACATGGCCAAGAAATATGAGCTCTTGTAGCCAGAACTCACATTTAGAAAACTTGGCATAGAGACGATGTTCACGAAGCTTTGTCAGCACCAAACGCAAGTGTTCAGTGTGTTCTTCTTCGGTTTTGGAGTAGACCAGAATATCATCAATGTAGATAATGACGAATTTGTCAAGATACTCCATAAACACTGAGTTCATGAGCCGCATAAAAGTGGCTGGAGCATTTGTGAGGCCAAAGGACATGACGGTGTACTCGTAAAGACCATAACGAGTCATGAACGCCGTTTTTGGAATGTCCTCCGTTCGGATTTTGATTTGATGGTAGCCTGATCTCAAATCCATCTTGGAAAAGACTGTGGCACCACTCAATTGATCGAAAAGATCATTGATTCGAGGTAGAGGATACTTGTTCTTGATGGTTACTGCGTTGAGCGGCCGGTAATCAACAACCAGACGCGGAACATTGGTATCCCTCTTCTTGACAAAAAGTGCAGGACATCCCCAAGAAGAAGTACTAGGTTGGATGTACCTTTTCCCTTCTAACTCTTCCAACTGCTTCTTCAGTTCAACCAACTCTTCTCGAGGCATACGATAAGGACGTCGAGATACGAGAGCGATTCCGGGAACCAGCTCGATGACAAACTCCACACTTCGATCAGGTGGCATGCCGTAATTCTTCCGGAAAGACATCGTGGAAGTCACAAACCACCGAACATCAGAAATTTCAAGCGGAGGTAAGACACCAAGGGAAAACAACTCAGCATCGTGAATATGTACTGCTGATGGAGATGTTGCTGCCGAAGACCAATACGAGAATGGAGCTTCCTAAAGATCGGTCGAGTAAGAGACCTGGCTGCACAATCAAGGACAGCCTGATATTTAGCTAGCCAATCCATGCCCAAAATGATATCAATGTCGGTTGACCTGAGGGCAATGAGGGGAATTGGAAAAAGAAGATATCCAATCTCGATTTTATTCCCATGACTAACCATATTGGTTCGCCAAGTGGAACCCGGGGACTGAACCATTAGAGTAGTAGGCAACTTCACAAAGGTTATCCCATGCAATTGGGCAAACTCTTGGGATATGAATGAATGCGATGCTCCAGAATCAAACAGAACTGTAGCTATAATGGAGTTGATTCGAAGCGTACCCATTATGACGCTTGGATCTGCCGTTTCAGCTTCCTCACGGCGTGACATGGGTCGACGACCACGACCAGCAATCGGAGGCTTGGTAGACTTATTTGACTGTGGAACTCCATGAACACTGTGAGGGCACTCTCTCTTGAAGTGGCCAGGTTGACCACAAGTGAAGCACGCACCACTGCCTGGAGTACCCATAGCGGGACGATAGTTGGTTCCGCCAGCATTGTTTGGAGCTTGTGGGCGAGGAGCATAACCAGAAGACTTCGGTGCATTAGGAGCACGAGGCACAGCACTGTATGGAATGAAAACACGACGGCGCTGATTGCCTGATCCAGAAGACTGAGAATTATCTCAAGGGCGCTTGCGACTTTCCTCATAGTCCAACTTTCCTCTTTCTGCCTTCATAGCCTTGTTGACAAGATCTTGGCAGGTTGGGAAGTCCAGGAGATGAAGATCTCGACGAAGATCAGGATCCAGTCCCTTGCGGAACAAGGCTTGTTTCTTGGCATCAGTGGATGTTTCTTCAGGAGCATAGCAGGCAAGACGATAGAAATTACCTTGATAATCACAGATAGAACCACTGCCCTGCGTCAGCTTCAGAAACTCTTCTCTTTTCTCATCCATCAGACCCTCTGGGATATGATATGCACGGAAAGCAGCTTTGAACTCTGGCCAAGTTACGACATGACCAGCAGGCTGCATCAACAGAAAGTTTTCCCACCATGAACCAGCAGCTCCTTCAAGATGGTAGGTGGCAAAGTTCACCCAATCTGCTTGAGCAGCGTGGGCAACCTCAAGCTTGCGCTCGATGGTGCGGAGCCAGTAGTCAGCATCGAGTGGCTCAGTGGAATAACTGAACACTGGTGGGGTGAGGCGGATGAAGCTTCGGATCCCCACTTGTTCCTCATGACGCTGAGCTGTATTACGCTCAATCCTTTCAAGGAGCCTAATGTTGTCTGCGCGATTGGCTTCATACATGGCCATAAGTTGGACCATAGAAGGAGGAGGAGGAAGGTCAGGATTCTCCTCGTGGCCATCTCCACGACCATTGCCACGGCCATGACCACGACCACGGCCAGCACCACTTCTAGTACCGCCTGACATCCTGAGGAGAAGACAAAAACCATGAGATACGGATTCACCGGAAAGATTCAACGGAAGGATAGCATATACCGAATGCAATGAGCATGCTGAGAAGACAAGACATGTGATATGAAGATATATCATCGTATCGATCATAGTAGTTAAACAAGCATACAAAATGTACACACTACTAACTGACTCACAAACCATGAAGATGGAATGCAAAGATGACATACAATCACCATGTCACATAAAGGCAAACAATTGGATGCTAAGCACCCGAAGCAAGAATAAAGGAATAATGCTTCAGATGAACTGAGGCATTCTGGAAACTCTGAGACAAGCAACCAGATACGGAGTACTGGAGAAAAATAACCCAAACCCGTGTATCCTAGAGATTTGAATTGATAGGAAAGAAGAGAAATCTTTTTCCAATCAAAACCAGGTAAGATGACTCAGCATTAGAGTGACACCAGATAAGGAGTAAAAAGAATCCTATTCAGAGTTTTGCAAATAATCTTTAGCTTTCAAATAGTTTTCGCAGCCACTAGACTCAACATCGACCAGTTACCAAGGGTTTCCTACAGTCAGTCCTGCTCTGATACCAAAACCTGTGGCACCCCCGGGATCAGGGTTAGACAAATACCAGATCTTCGTCTGACATAAGCCTAACCTTGAGCTCGAGAGACTACAGTGAGAGAATCGGTAACACAACAGTGACTCTACGACTCAAAAGAATATATTACAACTCTTAGCAGAGTAAGATCCAAATTATTACACGCAGAGGTCACTGACCCAACATTCAACAAGCAACGGAAGCAAATTATGTTATTCTAAATAACAAGATAGCAAAGGGCTTAAGAAGCCATAACATAAAGCGACGTCCCAGCCCATAAGTCGCAGGCTGCCGCCTGGGAACTCCAAACTAACCATCGATGTTAACGTAGAAACCACCTTCGGCTGTAGAGACTTCATCTGAAACAAAAGCATGCAAAGCTGAGTACAGGGACTCAGCAAGACTTAGTACAACCTTTTAGCAAAGCGGGTATGCGGGCTTTCTGGTAGATCTTCTTTTGCGTAAAGCCAGTTTTCCTTTGTAAGATAAGAGAGAAAAGAAGCTCGACTACTCAGAACATTTGAAAGGGGATAAGAGAGCGACATCTCTATCTCTATTGATCATCATATTGTATCCACCAATCTTCATCATCTCGAACCACTATCCTCGGATCACCCCCTCAACACCCGAAGAAGGTATCCATAAACACACATTGTTAGCCAAGTTTTACGATCAGGTTAAAGTTGTCTATGATCACAGAATCCATTCCCAAGTCGTCCATAACCGTGGACACGGCTTTTCGAAAAATTTAACCCTGCAGGGGTGCACAACTTTACCCACACGTGCCAACCGACTCTTAATGCCAATATATTAGCTCTCTTCCGTGGAAAGCCGGCAGAGGGTGGTCGACCACGACCTTTACCTTGCTGTCGCCGAGACCATGAGTCACGCGCTAAGGATTGTTCCGCCGTAACGGGTCAAGTCCCGAAGTCGGTCCTTAACGATGTGAGGCGAGGTGGGTTTCACCAGGGACTCTAACCCAAGCCACCTCGGCCACGCTTACCTACCTGTATGCTATGCACCTTTTCACAAACATTTTCAATGCATATGTCCAAATAACGCGCAAACTATGTGACTCAGGGAATCTACTAGGCAAGTTAGTGAGTCGAGAGGGTACCATAATAGGGCCTCGTGTGGTTGTACGCTCGGTCTTGGTTCAAGAGGCGAGAACTCGGTTCCTAAGGTCGGCAGAAACGAAACAACCCACCACATCCCAATGTGGCCTCTCGTCTGAGCCTTTAATCATGTTTATCATCATCATCTCTATACTTACCACGTCAACTTGTCATGCTAGATTCATTTCATTGTGAGGCTCCAGTCCGAAGACCGGAGTAGTAGCGTAACAAACTAAGCATGGCTAAGCATAAGAGATAAAGGCTCTCGCGACGCACACATGCCAAACCTAGTTATGCTAGGAGCAGTGGATCAGGGTATCGAGGCTACAAAGGTCGGACATGCAACAGATAGGGTAACTCTATCTATCGATAAAAGACAGTTGAATCGTATGCGATATGTAGGAACCACAGATAAAACATTTCGAAAACATAGATGAACCAGGTTAGGGCTTGCCTTGTCCCTCAGCTGACGAGTACTGTTCTTCGGTAGTGTTGACGTCGGTCTCCGGCTCAGATCATATCGCGAAGAACCAAATACCGGAAAGGGAAACAAACATTCACGACATGGCATAATGCAATGCGCATACAATATGAATGACATGTCATGTGAATGGAATTGAGCAACCCTAGGTGCATCGTCAGATTAAAGGGGGTTCCGACATCGGACACCGCCATATGAGAGGGGTGTATTAGGGTTTTCTACTAAGCTCCACATTTAATTGTTTCAAACATGTATGAAACATGGATAGGTAAATAGGAAAAGTTTTTCTGATCATTTTGATATATAATTTTATATTTTTCTGATTTAAAATGAATTATTTATGAATTTCCCAAGTTTAATTCATTTTAAAACAATTTGTGAAAATTATATAAATAAATAATAAAAGTTTAACAATTTGGACCCACATGTCATAATTTTATTCTTTTCCAATTATTTATGAAATTCTTAAAATTCTGACAGATGGGGTCCACCTGTCATATTATTTCTATTTAAAGAAATACAGAAATTAATATAAGAAAATACAGAAAATAGGGGAAAAATAAATAATGACGTCACGCTGACGTCATGCTGACGTCAGCGGCGCCATTGCTCCCTGGGAGCTCGGGTGAGGATGAAATCGGGCGATTTAGGCAGTAATTCGGGGCGTGCAGGTGGGGGAAAGGCTCCTGGCGACGCGGGCGACCAAATGGAGGCGGCGCCGCCGGCTATTGGCCGCCGGAGCACGGCCGGCGGCGATGTAACGCGGCGGCCGGGCCGGGCGTGTGGCGCGGCGGCGCTAGAAGGCGAGGGGGAGCAGGGCGAGGGCACGGGGAGGACCGCCTGCTCACCGTGAGCACGGGAAGCTTGGTGGCGAGGTCGGAGGAGCTCGGAATCGGCGGCGAGCGGTGGTTGCCGGAGACGGGAACGAGGACCCGATTCGCGCGATTGAGGGCTCGCCGGCTTGCGCTGCTTGTCGGGGAAGAACCAGGACGTCGCGGTGAAGCTCCTGGGCCGGTCGGACGAGCGTGGGGAGGCGCTGAGCGGCGGCGACGGCGAGCGGCCCGGGTTAGGGTTTGCAGAGAAGCTCACAGGGAGCGAGGGAGAAGAGAAGTGGCGAAGCTAGGGTTGTCCACCGCGGCTTTGGGGGATTTGTAGAGGCTCGGGGGCGGCGGGGAGGATCCAGGCCGCCGGCGGGATCAACGGCCGCGCGGGCGCCAGGCAGCACTCGCCCTGCCTGCCTGGGGAAGAAGACAAAGGCGATTTTGCCCATAACCCCCTGGGTTTTGGGGTTTCTCTGGAAATTTTAAAACAGGGAAGAATTTTGGGATTTTTAGGGTGCTTTGACCCAAACTTTGAGGGGATTTTTGCATAAAATTTTCTTAGAACAAAACTACAACATTTGCAACATTGTTTCAAAACATTTTAGTGCAAAATTTTCTCAAATTAATGCAAATGCATGCAATGCACATGAACAAACCATCATTTATTTAATTAGCAAAGTGGTTCTGTTACAATAATTCCCCCTTCACCCATGATTGAGGTAAACTCTCTTCAACGCTTTACTAGGGAAGATATTCCGTATTCGAAACCTCCTGCGCAATGCTTAGATGAGTTTGATAATTATATTGTTAAGCAAGAAAATTTTAATATGAGAGTAGAGAATCATCTAATGGAAAATTCTCAAGCTATTAGCAATTTGCGTGATATTGTGGAGAGAACCTCCAATGATGTTAAGATGCTTGTTAAACATTTTGAAATGATTCAAACTCAAATTGATCAACTCACTAAAGTGCAAAATGACTTGCTAAATAATAATTCTAAAGAGAAACATGCTTATGAAGTAACAACTAGAGGTGGTGTCTCTACCCAGGATCCTCTATATCCTGAAGGGCATCCCAAAAGAATTGAACAAGATTCTCAACGCATTGAACCTAGTGCTCCTTCTAAGAAGAAAAAGAAGAAGAAACATAAAAATGTTGTAGAATCCTCTGAACCTGTTAATGATCCTAATAGTATTTCTATTTCTGATGCTGAAACTGAAAGTGGTAATGAACATGATAATGATAATGATAATGATAAGAATGATGCTTCTGATAAAGAAGAGGTAGAAGATGAACCTGAAAAGCATGCTAAAAATAAAAAGTATACTAAAGAAGATTTTATTGCTAAGAAACATGGTAATGAAAGGGAACCTTGGGTACAAAAGCAAATGCCTTTTCCTGCTAAGAAACTAAAATCAAAGGAAGAAGAACATTATAATAAATTTTGTGATTGGATGAAACCTTTATTCTTGCAAATCCCTTTGACTGATGCTATTAAATTGCCTCCTTATTCAAAGTATATGAAATATATTGTTACTAACAAAAGGAAAATCCCCAATTAGGAAATTTCCACTATGCTTGCTAATTACTCTTTCAATGGCAAAGTGCCAAAGAAGTTGGGCGACCCAGGTATACCTACTATTCCTTGTTCTATTAAGAATAATTATGTTAAAACTGCTCTATGTGACTTGGGAGCCGGTGTTAGTGTTATGCCTTTTTCTCTTTACAAGAGACTTTATTTAGATAAATTTATACCTACTGATATATCTTTGCAAATGGCTGATAAATCTACTGCTATTCCTGTTGGTATATGTGAGGATGTTCCTGTTCAAGTTACTAATAACTGCTTGATATTAACTGATTTTGTTGTGTTGGAAATGCCTGAAGATGATAATATGTCTATTATTCTTGGGGGACCTTTTCTTAACACCGCAGGGGCTGTTATTGGTTGCAATAAAGGAAAGGTTACTTTCAATGTTGATGATAAGGAGCATACCGTCTATTTCCCCAAGAGGATTGATAAAGTATGTGGAGTCAATACTATTTCTAATGTGAGAACTATCAAAATTGGAACTATTGATTGTCCTATATATGAGCCTAAAGAAGGATATCAAAATCTTATGATTGGATCCATATCAATACAATTCAAGGTAACATGATTGATTTGAGGTTTATTTCTTCATATGCTATGTAAAATTCATTTGGTGGCAAGACTTGATCAACCTTGTTAACAAATACCTTTTATATGCATAGAGGAGGTAAACAACATCTCTTTCTCCCTCCTCTTGTCTTACTTGCTGTAGCACTTTTGATTTGCAAAGTTCCTTAGTTAATTAGAGATTTCAAAAAATTTCCTGGCCAGTAATAATAAACTTAATACCCAGAAATGTGCATTTTTCAAAGTTTTCAAAAATTCACAAAAATTATACCGTTGGTCCTATTTTTCGAAAATGCACCTGGGAGCACCTGGAGATGACCTGTGGGGCATCCCAGGGTGGCACCCCACAGGCTGGCGCGGCCTGGAAGGGGGTCGCGCCACCCTGGCGTGTGGGCCCCCCTTTACCCCACTTCAGCATCTCTTCCTCCCAGACTCTTCTCTCTCCCGAAAAAATCGACACCAGCTTTCTCTCACTCACGTTTTTGCTCAAGAGCTCAGGATTTTTTGATCTCTTTGCTCAGCCCAGATTTCTGTCTGAAATTTGGCACATTTGCTCTCCGGTATGTGACTCCTCCGATTATCCAAGTAGAATTTTGTTTGGTTGAGTATATCTTGAATATTTTGCTGCTGTAGGTAACATGTTTAGTGAGCTTGCATGCTTGTTCTAAGTTGTATAAACTAGTTTTGATGCATGATTAGTACTATAGCAAGTTCCTATAGTAGTTCCCCTTGATTATATGTCACCAAATCAAGTTTTATATTATTTGTTGAAAAATTTCAGAAAAGGAGGATGAAGAACTTCAACTTTGGAGAATTGTTTTGGAGAGGGACAACCAGCACCGGAAGGCCCTCTAGGACTGCCACACGACTCAGGCGATCCTACAATGAGGATATCATCGCGCCAAGCTTCGCGCCCGAGGAAGACAATGGGGCTCCTAATGCTTCGTCTTTCCCGTGTTATGATTTTCTGAGAAATGCAGGGTTATTGGATGATTTATTCACCCTCGTCAACAGGGCAGGCTTAGCCGCCTATGTGGGAGATGAAAGGGAGCAATACTACATGCTCACCAAAATCTTCGTCGAGAGCTTCAAGTTCCACAACAAGCAATATGGGCCGACAGTTGCATTCAAGATCTATGGTAATCCTATTACTATGGAATTAGAAGAATTTTGTGTTGCATTGGATATTGCCCCTGTAGGTATAGCAAGGAGGATTGATGACAACCCCCGGGACCTGTTGGAGCTCTATCGAGGGATCACCGATGATGATTGTCGCACCATTCAGCGTGGCAAGATAAGAAACATCCAACTCCCCACCATTAAGTACTTTGCCTATTACATTGCTACTAGCATTCTTGGTAGGGAGAACACTAGCAATGTTTCTAGCTACCATCTTGCTTTCTTGAATGCTGCACTTACTGGACAGACACCTTATCATCTTGGTTCTCTTATTGCTCGCCGCCTGTCTAACAGGGGGCCTATTTTTGGAGGAACTATTGCATTGCGCATTTTAACACATTTAAGACTTCCTCTTGATTCTAATGATGTGCCATTAACCCCTAGGAGGCTTGATATTGCTGCTATGAAAAGCCATCATTTTGTTACCGCTGATTCCACTTTAGATAATATGGTCTATAGAATGTTGTTTGCTGACGGGGATGAGAAGGAAATCCCTCTTCCCCAGCAAGATTTGTTTAGCATTGACAGGGAACCATGGTCGCGCACTAAGGAGGAGGTGGAGGAAAAGATAAAGATACAAGACTTCCACCAGTAGCATGACTCCGAGGATGCCGAGCCCTCCTACGACTACACCGTCACGTATCCGGGTGCTTCTTCTAGCACATACCCGGAATATGATCCATCTTCGTCGTACTACGGAGATGCTACTTCGTGGCCTCGATGGGATTGAACTCCACTTAGGCCAAAAGCCTAAGCTTGGGGGGAGGTATACCGGCATCACTCATTCTTTGCATATTATGATTGCTGGATACTTGTATATACTTGTTTAGTTTGTTTGAGTGGTTTTCTAATGAGAGGGAGATGATATTTGGGGAAGTGCTGTCTGAAAACAGATTCTGGACTGTTACCGAAAAAATTCCCAAAAATAGACAGAACAGTATTTTGCGAAGCCAATTTTTGTGCATGTTCCCCAGGTCGTTATCTAACTTTCATTAGTTGAACACTTTTCGATTTGAGCAGTGGAAGAATTTCTTAAAAATCGAGTACTGTACTGCTGTCAAGTTTGACGAATTTCTGCTGTTTTGTGTTTATGTGAGTCTTCTAGTTTGCTATTTCTTGTTTTTGCTTTGTTTCTTTCCCAAAACACAAAAAGACCAAAAATATTTCTGTTGTTTCTCTTCATTATTTGTTTGTTTTGGTTTCTTGCATTTGTTTCGCTTTATTTGCTATTGCTAGTTTGCTATAAGAAAACCCAAAAAGATTTTGCTTTGTTCGCTTGTTTCCTTTTGTTCTTGTTCTCAAATTCGAAAACACCAAAAATATTTTCTGTTCTTCTTTGGTTTGTAAAGTTCATTATGAGTTCAATGGTCTTCGGTGGCTGGAGCGTGGTTTTCATTTCATATTATCCAAGCTACACAAGTGAAAGGCAATAATGACGATCTACGACAATTGGATTGTGGTGAGAGGCTGGTATGAACTCTATTTGTTTTCATTTTTGTACATATACTCATACATGTGAGCATGCTTAGTTGGTTCATGTGAGGTATATGTCATTTGAGAAAGTCTAGTAGTTCATGATCTCTCATGTTTAGCTCCAATTTATTAATATGAGTAGCATGTCATGGATGTTTGCTTGCATTGTTTTATTCATAAGTAGGTATGGCATTGTGGTATCCTCCTCTGAATGATTCATTTATATCGACTTGGCACATGCTCATGCATGCATATGACTGAACAAAAGTCAATTAAGCCTCGATGATTTATATTGCTTCAGAGTTCTTGTATCACTTTTATGCCTCCTTAATTTATTTTGCCTCAAGCATGATTATGACAGTTACTGCTCTCTTGATTTGTCGCTCCCCAGTCTATTGCTAGCCTTCACTTGTACTGAGCGGGAACGCTGCTCGTGCTTCCAAACACCTGAAAACCAAGTTATTCGAAAGTGTCCACCATAAATACCTATGCATGGCATTTTAAACCATTCCAAGTAAATTCTCATGCGCTACCTTTAAAACCTTCAAAATGCTTCTCAATTTGTGTTAATGTTTCATAGCTCATGAGGAAGTATGTGGTGTTTAACTTTCAACCTTGTCATTTACTCTTGACGGACTTTCATTATGGACTAGTGGCACATCCGCTTATCCAATAATTTTGCAAAAAGAGTTGGCAATGGGATTCCCAGTCCCAAATTAATTAATCTAAATAGACACTCCTCCATGGTATGTGATCGTTGGACGGCACCCGAAGGATTCAGTTAGCCATGGCTTGTGTAAGCAAAGGTTGGGGGAGTGTCATCATAATAAAACTAAAATAAAAAGGCACTCCTTCATGGTATGAGATTGTTGGCAGGCACCCGAGGATTCGGTTAGCCATGGTTTGTGAAAGAAAGGTTGGAAGGAGTGCCACATAAACATAAAAATAATTCATGGGAGCCGCTCTTGGAAGTCCGGTTGGCGAGGTAGTTGGTGTACCCATTACCATTCGTTGACAACAACAAACACCTCTCAAAATAATTTTACTCCTGTTGTAAAAATGAAAAGCTCTAGCGCATGTTAATCCCTGCTTCCCTCTGCGAAGGGTCAATCTTTTACTTTTGTGTTGTGTCTCCATTCTTTCTTTGAACACTATCTTGAGAGCACAACTGTCATTCTTAGTATAATATGCTTGTCTCAAAATATGATTGATTGTGGTATAACTTTGATGCCTTTATCTTTGACAATCACTACTTCTAGTCTTTCTATGAACTTCAGAGGTGCCTGGGCATTTATGTTTTGCCAATCAAATATGGGCAAGCCAGATACCACTTTATCATACTCTTTTATGAACATTGCAATCCTGCTTATATACATGATTCATGATGCTTATTATTAATTGTTGGTACCTCTCCATGATTGACAGAGCTGTTAGATGATCTTATTTGCATGTATCTTATTATGAACTGCCTAAGTGCTAGCCATAGCATGAGAATATATACATCATATGAGCAAATGTGTTCGTGAAAGTTCTTTTATCGCTCAGTTGTTAACTGAATTGCCTGAGGACAAGCAATAAGCTAAGCTTGGGGGGAGTTGATATGTCCAAAACGTATCTACTTTCCCGAACACTTTTGCTATTGTTTTGCCTCTAATTTGTGTATTTTGGATGCAACTAACACGGACTAACGCTGTTTTCAGCAGAACTGTTCTGGTGTCTCGTTTTTGTGCAGAAATCCAACTTTCAGGAAAATCCTCGGAATTTATGCAGAAGGTCCTATTTTCCCATAATATTGGCGGAGCCAGAAGAGCAAGCCAGGTGGGGGCCCGAGGGCCCCACACCATAGGCCGGCGCGGCCCAGGAGGGGCCCGCGCGGCCCTATGGTGTGGCGGCCTCGATCAGCCCCCGATGCCCTCCTTCGGACTACTTATTTCCTTCGACCTAAAAACGCACGGGGAGATGTGGAAGTCGCCAGAAAGCCTCCAGAACGCCGCCACATCGTGAAACTCCGTCTCGGGAACCAGAAGTCTCCGTTCTGGCACTCCGCCGGGACGGGGAATTGGAGGAGATCATCGCCATCATCACCACCGACACCTCTCCATCAACCAGCCATGTTTCCCCCATCCATGTGTGAGTAATTCCCCCGCTGTAGGCCGAAGGGGATGGTAGGGATTGGATGAGATTGGTCATGTAATAGCATAAGATTGTTAGGGCATAGTGCCTAGTGTCCGTAATTGGTACTTTGATGATATTGTTGCAACTTGCTATGCTTAATGCTTGTCACTAGGGCCCGAGTGCCATGATCTCAGATCTGAACATGTTATTGTTTCATCATGATATTCATTGTTTATGGTCTTATCTGCAAGTTGTATACACATGTCGCTGTCCGGAACCAATGGCCCCGAAGTGACAAGAATTGGGACAACCGGAGGGGATGGTAGTTATGTGAGGATCACATGTGTTCACGGAGTGTTAATGCTTTGCTCCGGTACTCTATTAAAAGGAGTACCTTAATATCCAGTAGATTCCCTTGAGGCCCGGCTGCCACCGACTGGTAGGACAAAAGATGTTGTGCAAGTTTCTCATTGCGAGCACGTACGACTATAATTGGAACACATGCCTATTGATTGCTTTGTACTTGGACACCATTTTATTATTATCTGCAAATGCCCTGCTATGATTGTTACATGAGTTTCTCTCATCCATGCAACGCCCGTTATCCGTCCCCGTGCCTACAGTATTTTAATCCTGCTGTTTACTATAATCACTATTGCTGTCTCTGTTACTCTGCTGCTGTTATTTCACTACTGCTACTGCTATAAAACTGTTACTACTGATAAACTCTTGCGAGCAAGTCTGTTTCCAGGTGCAGCTGAATTGACAACTCCGCTGTTAAGGCTTTCAAGTATTCTTTGTCTACCCTTGTGTCGAATCAATAAATTGGGTTATACTACCCGCGAAGACTGCTGCGATCCCCTATACTTGTGGGTCATCACACCCCTCTCCCAAACCCTAGCCGCCCCACCTCCTCCACCTCTCCCGCAAACGCTTAGCAAAGCTCCGCCGGATATCTCCATCGACACCGCCACCACGCCGTTGTGCTGCCGGAATTCAAGGAGGAGCTACTACTTCCGCAGCCCGCTGGAACGGGGAGAAGGACGTCGTCTTCATCAACACCGAACGTGTGACCGAGTACGGAGGTGCTTCCCGATTGTGGCACCATCAAGATCTTCTACGCGCTTTTGAAAGCGGCAAGTGATCATCTTCTGCAACAACGAGAGCCTCCTCTCATAGGCTTTGGAAATCTTCAAGGGTTAGTTGATACGTCTCCAACGTATCGATAATTTCTTATGTTCCATGCTTGTTTTATGACAATACCTAAATGTTTTATACATACTTTATGTCATATTTATGCATTTTCCGGCACTAACTTATTAACAAGATGCCGAAGAGCCAATTGTTGTTTTCTGCTGTTTTGGTTTCAGAAATCCTAGTAAGGAAATATTCTCGGAATTGGACGAAATCAACGCCCAGGGGCCTATTTTTCCACGAAGCTTCCAGAACACCGAAAGGGAACCGAAGTGGGGCGACGAGGCGCCGCCACACTAGGGCGGCGCGGCCCAGGAGGGGCCCGCGCGGCCCTAGCGTGTGGGGCCCCCGTCAGGCCTCCGACTCCGCCCTTCCGCCTACTTAAAATCTTCGTCGCGAATACCCCAGGACCGAGAGCCACGATACGGAAAACCTTCCAGAGACGCCGCCGCCGCCAATCCCATCTCGGGGGATTCAGGAGATCGCCTCCGGCACCCTGCCGGAGAGGGGAATCATCTCCCGGAGGACTCTTCACCGCCATGGTCGCCTCCGGAGTGATGTGTGAGTAGTTCACCCCTGGACTATGGGTCCATAGCAGTAGCTAGATGGTCGTCTTCTCCTAGTTGTGCTATCATTGTTGGATCTTGTGAGCTGCCTAACATGATCAAGATCATCTATCTGTAATACTATATGTTGCGTTTGTTGGGATCCGATGAATAATGAATGCTATGTTATGTTGATTATCAATCTATCATCTATGTGTTGTTTATGATCTTGCATGCTCTCCGTTGCTAGTAGAGGCTCTGGCCAAGTTTTTACTTGTAACTCCAAGAGGGAGTATTTATGCTCGATAGTGGGTTCATGCCTCCATTAAATCTGAGACAGTGACAGAAAGTTCTAAGGTTCGGATGATAACCTGAAGGTGGACTTTTTAGGCATAGATGCATGCTGGATAGCGGTCTATGTACTTTGTCGTAATGCCCAATTAAATCTCACACTACTCATCATAACATGTATGTGCATGGTCATGCTCTCTTTATTTGTCAATTGCCCAACTGTAATTTGTTCACCCAACATGCTTATTCTTATGGGAGAGACACCACTAGTGAACTGTGGACCCCGGTCCATTCTTTACATCGAATACAATCTACTGCAATACTCGTTCTACTGTTCTCTGCAAATATCATCATCCACACTATACATCTAATCCTTTGTTACAGCAAGCCGGTGAGATTGACAACCTCACTGTCACGTTGGGGCAAAGTAATTTGGTTGTGTTGTGCAGGTTCCACGTTGGCGCCGGAATCCCTGGTGTTGCGCCGCACTACACTCCGCCGCCATCAACCTTCAACGTGCTTCTTGGCTCCTACTGGTTCGATAAACCTTGGTTTCTTACTGAGGGAAAACTTGCCACTGTACGCATCACACCTTCCTCTTGGGGTTCCCAACGGACGCGTGTTGTACGCGTATCAAGCACTTTTTCTGGCGCCGTTGCCGGGGAGATCAAGACACGCTGCAAGGGGAGTCTCCACTTCCAATCTCTTTACTTTTTTTTGTCTTGCTTTATTTTATTTACTATTTTGTTTGCTGCATTATATCAAAACACAAAAAAATTATTTGCTAGCTTTACTTTATTTATTGTCTTGTTTGCAATCTCCATATTAAAAAACACAAAAAAATTAGTTACTTGCATTTACTTTATCTAGTTTGCTTTATTTACTATTGCTAAAATGAGTAATCCTGAAGTTGAAGTTCGTTCGTTTAAGCAACTAGGGGGAGAATGTTTAAAATATGCTTGGTATAGAATTAGTGATGCTCATAATAGGTGCACTAAGAAACACTCCACCACTATCCTACTCAGGAATTTTTATGTTGGTATCTTTAGCTGGAATAGGTATGTTCTTGATTGTCTCGCGGGAGGTAATTTCCTAGGCACTCCTGCTTTAGAAGCTAGTTGCACTATTGAGAGTCTATTTGGAATACCACCTATTAATGAAGTTAAAATTGAAATCTCTCTTGATGATGTCATGAAAAAGTTGGAGACCATAGAGCAAAATCTTCCAAGTATTGAGACTAAATTGGGAGAATTACTTAATAGCAACAATAAACTTGACAAATCTCTAGGTGGAATTAATGAGAAAATTGCCATCTTAGAAGCTTGTGCTATTCATGATAATCAAACCCAAAGGATTAGTGAACTTGAAGAAGCTATGGGAACCTTGGGTTCAACTTTTTCATCTATTAAGTTTAGAGAGAATGCTTATGTGGGTAAGGAGCAAAAGTTCATGTATGTCTCTAAGGTGCCTAAACCAAAAAACTATTATAGGCCTAAAATTGATAAAGCTCTTAATACCACTATAGAAAAGGGAGCATCTAAGATACCTAATGGGATAAGTTGTGAAAATAATGCCGATGCATCGTCTCTTGATAATACTTGATACACACTTTCTGCGCCTAGCTAAAAGGCGTTAAAGAAAAGCGCTTATGGGAGACAACCCATGATTTTACTATAGCATTTTTGTTTTATATTTGAGTCTTGGAAGTTGTTACTACTGTAGCAACATCTCCTTATCTTAATTTTGTTGCATTGTTGTGCCAAGTAAAGTCTTTGATAGTAAGGTTCATACTAGATTTGGATTACTGCGCAGAAACAGATTTCTTGCTGTCACGAATCTGGGTTGAATTCTCTGTAGGTAACTCAGAAAATTCTGCCAATTTACGTGAGTGATCCTCAGATATGTACGCAACTTTCATTCAATTTGAGCATTTTCATCTGAGCAATTATGGTGCCTCTTAAAAATTCGTCGTTACGGACTGTTCTGTTTTGACAAATTCTGCCTTTTATTTCACATTGCCTGTTTTGCTATGCTTGATGGATTTCTTTGTTCCATTAACTTTCAGTAGCTTTGTGCAATGTCTAGAAGTGTTAAGAATGATTATGTCACCTATGAACATGTGAATTTTGATTATGCACTAACCCTCTAATGAGTTGTTTTGAGTTTGGTGTGGAGAAAGTTTTCAAGGATCAAGAGAGGGGGATGATACAATATGATCAAGGAGAGTGAAAGCTCTAAGCTTGGGGATGCCCCGGTGGTTCACCCCTGCATATTTCAAGAAGACTCAAGCATCTAAGCTTGGGGATGCCCAATGCATCCCCTTCTTCATCGACAACATTATCAGGTTCCTCTAGTGAAACTATATTTTTATTCCGTCACATCTTATGTGCTTTACTTGGAGCGTCTGTATGTTTTTGTTTTGTTTTGTTTGAATAAAGTTGGATCCTAGCATTCATTGTGTGGGAGAGAGACACGCTCCGCTGTCGCATATGGACAAATATGTCCTTAGGCTTTACTCATAATGTTCATGGCGAAGGTTAAAACTGCTTCGTTAATTGTTATATGGTTGGAAATGGGAAATGCTACATGTGGTAATTGGTAGAATGTCTTGAATAATTTGATACTTGGCAATTGTTGTGCTCATAAGGATCATGTTTAAGCTCTTGCATCATATACTTTGCACCTATTAGTGAAGAAATACATAGAGCATGCTAAAATTTGGTTTGCATGATTTGTCTCTCTAAAGTCTAGATATTTTCTAGTAAGGGTTTGAGCAACAAGGATGACAGTGTAGAGTCTTATAATGCTTGCAATATGTTTTTATGTGAGTTTTGCTGTACTGGTTCATACTTGTGTTTTCTTCAAATAACCTTGCTAGCCTAAGCCTTGTATTGAGAGGGATTACTTCTCGTGCATCCAAATCCTTGAGCCAATAACTATGCCATTTGTGTCCACCATACCTACCTACTACATGGTATTTCTCCGCCATTCCAAAGTAAATTGCTTGAGTGCTACCTTTAAACAATTCAAAATTTATCACCTCTGATTTGTGTCAATGTTTTATAGCTCATGAGGAAGTATGTGGTGTTTATCTTTCAATCTTGTTGGGCAACTTTCACCAATGGACTAGTGGCTTCATCCGCTTATCCAATAACTTTGCAAAAAGAGCTGGCAACGGGATTCCCAGTCCCAAATTAATTAACCTTCATAATTTTACAAAAATAGACACTCCTCCATGGTATGTGATTGTTGGACGGCACCCGAGGATTCGGTTAGCCATGGCTTGAGAAAGCAAAGGTGGGGAGGAGTGTCATCTAAACAAAACTAAAATAAAAAGGCACTCCTTCATGGTATGAGATTGTTGGCAGGCACCCGAGGATTCGGTTAGCCATGGTTTGTGAAAGCAAAGGTTGGAAGGAGTGCCACCCAAAAATAAAAATGTTTCATGGGAGCCGCTCTTTGAAGGTTTGTCTGGCAAGGGGGTTAGAGTACCCGCTACCATTCGTTGACAACAACAAACACCTCTCAAAACTTTACTTTTATGCTCTCTCTATGTTTTCAAAATAAAAGCTCTAGCACAAACATAGCAATCAATGCTTCCCTCTGCGAAGGGCCATTCTTTTACTTTTATGTTGAGTCAGTTTACCTATTTCCTCCCATCTCAAGAAGCAAATACTTGTGTTAACTGTGCATTGATTCTTACATACTTGCATATTTGCATTCATCATATTACTTTATGTTGACAACTATCCATGAGATATACATGTTACAAGTTGAAAGCAACCGCTGAAACTTAATCTTCCTTTGTGTTGCTTCAATGCCTTTACTATGAATTTATTGCTTTATGAGTTAACTCTTATGCAAGACTTATTGATGCTTGTCTTGAAAGTACTATTCATGAAAAGTCTTTGCTATATGATTCAGTTGTTTACTCATTTTCTTTACCATTTCTTTGGATCGCTGCATTCATTACATGTGCTTACAATAGTATTGATCAAGATTATGATGGCATGTCACTTCAGAAATTATCTTTGTTATCGTTTACCTACTCGGGACGAGTAGGAACTAAGCTTGGGGATGCTGATACGTCTCCAACGTATCGATAATTTCTTATGTTCCATGCTTGTTTTATGACAATACCTACATGTTTTATACATACTTTATGTCATATTTATGCATTTTCCGGCACTAACCTATTAACAAGATGCCGAAGAGCCAGTTGCTGTTTTCTGCTGTTTTTGGTTTCAGAAATCCTAGTAAGGAAATATTCTCGGAATTGGACGAAATCAACGCCCAGGGGCCTATTTTTCCACGAAGCTTCCAGAACACCAAAAGGGAACCGAAGTGGGGCGACGAGGCGCCGCCACACTAGGGCGGCGCAGCCCTAGCGTGTGGGGCCCCCGTCAGCCCTCCGACTCCGCCCTTCCGCCTACTTAAAATCTTCATCGCGAATACCCCAGGACCGAGAGCCACGATACGGAAAACCTTCCAGAGACGCCGCCGCCGCCAATCCCATCTCGGGGGATTCAGGAGATCGCCTCCGGCACCCTGCCGGAGAGGGGAATCATCTCCCGGAGGACTCTTCACCGCCATGGTCGCCTCCGGAGTGATGTGTGAGTAGTTCACCCCTGGACTATGGGTCCATAGCAGTAGTTAGATGGTCGTCTTCTCCTAGTTGTGCTATCATTGTTGGATCTTGTGAGCTGCCTAACATGATCAAGATCATCTATCTGTAATACTATATGTTGCGTTTGTTGGGATCCGATGAATAATGAATGCTATGTTATGTTGATTATCAATCTATCATCTATGTGTTGTTTATGATCTTGCATGCTCTCCGTTGCTAGTAGAGGCTCTGGCCAAGTTTTTACTTGTAACTCCAAGAGGGAGTATTTATGCTCGATAGTGGGTTCATGCCTCCATTAAATCTGAGACAGTGACAGAAAGTTCTAAGGTTGTGGATGTGCTGTTGCCACTAGGGATAAAACATCAATGCTATGTCTAAGGATATATTTGTTGATTACATTACGCACCATACTTAATGCAATTGTCTGTTGTTTGCAACTTAATACTTGAGGGGGTTCGGATGATAACCTGAAGGTGGACTTTTTAGGCATAGATGCATGCTGGATAGCGGTCTATGTACTTTGTCGTAATGCTCAATTAAATCTCACACTACTCATCATAACATGTATGTGCATGGTCATGCTCTCTTTATTTGTCAATTGCCCAACTGTAATTTGTTCACCCAACATGCTTATTCTTATGGGAGAGACACCACTAGTGAACTGTGGACCCCGGTCCATTCTTTACATCGAATACAATCTACTGCAATACTTGTTCTACTGTTCTCTGCAAACATCATCATCCACACTATACATCTAATCCTTTGTTACAGCAAGCCGGTGAGATTGACAACCTCACTGTCACATTGGGGCAAAGTAACTTGGTTGTGCTGTGCAGGTTCAACGTTGGCGCCGGAATCCCTGGTGTTGCGCCGCACTACACTCCGCCGCCATCAACCTTCAACGTGCTTCTTGGCTCCTACTAGTTCGATAAACCTTGGTTTCTTACTGAGGGAAAACTTGCCGCTGTACGCATCACACCTTCCTCTTGGGGTTCCCAACGGACGCGTGCTGTACGCGTATCATTAGTCTCGTTCATCCCCTCGTTTCTACCGTCTTCTAGATTGCATCTTGGCTTGGATTGCGTTCTCACGGTAGGAAATTTTTTGTTTTCTATGCTACGAATCCCTAAAGTGGTATCAGAGCCGTGTCTATGCATAGATGGTTGCACGAGTAGAACACATTTGTTTCGTGGGCGTTGATGCTTTGTTGTCTTTAGTTTGAGTACTTTGCATCTTTGTGGCATAGTGGGATGAAGTGGCTCGGGCTAACTTTACATGACCGCGTTCATGAGATTTGCTCCACGCTCGACATGCAACTTGTATTGCATAAGTGGCTTTGCGGGTGTCTGTCTCTCCTACTATAGTGAAGATTCAATTTACTCTTCTATTGACAACACTAGTTTCACCGTTGTGGTTCATGTTCGTAGGTAGATTAGATCTTACTCGAAAACCCTAAACCACATAAAATATGCAAACCAAATTAGAGACGTCTAACTTGTTTTTGCAGGGGTTGGTGATGTGATATGGCCATAATGTGATGATGAATATGTATGAGATGATCATTATTGTATTGTGGCAACCGGCAGGAGCCTTATGGTTGTCTTTAAATTTCATGTTGAGTAGTATTTCAAAGAAGTTGTAATAGTTGCTACATGGGAGAACAATCATGAAGACGGCGCCATTGACCTTGACGCTACGCCGACGATGATGGAGATCATGCCGGTTGATGATGGAGATCATGTTCGTGCTTTGGAGATGAAGATCAAAGGCGCAAAGACAAAGGGGCCATATCATATCACATATGAATTGCATGTGATGTTAATCCTTTTTATGCATCTTATTTTGCTTAGATCGCGACGGTAGCATTATAAGATGATCCCTCTCACTAAAATATCAAGATAATAAAGTGTCCATCCTTAGTAGCACCGTTACTAATACTTGTCGTTTCGAAACATCTCGTGATGATCGGGTATGATAGATTCAACAAGTGTATACAACGGGTGCAAGCCAGTTTTGCACACGCAGAAACTAAGGTTGCCTTGACGATACTAGCATGTACAGACATAGTCTCGGAACACGTGATACCAAAAGGTATAGCATGAATCATATGATTGATATGATGAACACTTTGAGTGTTCGCCATGGAAGTTACATCTTGTCTCGTGAAGATCGGACTTGGTGTGGTGGATTTGGTTCGTGTGATCACTAAGACAATTCGAGGGATATTGTTTTGAGTGGGAGTTCACCTAGTTTTTAATTTTGTTAAATTAAAATTTCAACTCAATTTGTCATAAACATTAGTCTAAACTATTGCAAATATATGTTGTAGATCATGGCGTCCCCAATCAATTTTAACCAGTTCCTAGAGAAAGAAAAGCTTAAGAGCAACGGTAGCAACTTCACCGACTGGTTCCGTCATGTGAGGATTTTCCTCGCTGGTGGAAACCTGCAATATGTGCTTGATGCACCGCTAGGTGACCCTCCTGCAGAAACTGAAACCGATGAAGTAAAGAATGTTTACGCGACTCAGAAAACTCGGTACTCTGAAGTTTAGTGTGCCATCCTATGCAGTCTGGAAGCTGATCTTCAAAAACTTTTTGAGCACCATGATCCTCATGGGTTGGTCAATGAGCTGAAAGCTATCTTTGAAACTCATGCGGCCGTGGAATGCTATGAAGCATCGAAACACTTCTTCAGTTGCATGATGGAAGAAGGCAGCTCCGTTAGTGAGCACATGCTCGCCATGACCGGGCATGCGAAGAAACTCAGTGATCTGGGAATAGTGATTCCTAACAGACTGGGGATTAATCGTGTCCTTCAATCACTGCCACCTAGTTACAAGAACTTTGTGATGAACTACAATATGCAGAACATGAACAAAGAGTTACCTGAACTCTTCGCCATGCTGAAATCTGCTGAGATTGAGATCAAGAAAGAGCACCAAGTGTTGATGGTCAACAAGACCACCAGTTTCAAGAAACAGGGCAAGTCTAAAGGCAAATTCAAGAAGGGTGGCAAGAAAGCTGCCACGCCTCCTGTGAAACCTAAGACTGGTCCTAAGCCTGATGCTGAGTGTTATTACTGCAAGGAGAAGGGACACTGGAAGCGTAATTGCTCCAAGTATTTGGCTGTTCTGAAGAGCGGCCTTGTCAAGAAGAAGAAAGAAGGTATATCTAATATACATGTTATAGATGTTTATCTTACTGGTTCTCGTACTAGTACCTGGGTATTTGATACTGGTTCGGTTGCTCATATTTGTATCTCGAAACAGGAACTAAAGAATAAACGAAGACTATTGAAGGATGAAGTGATGATGCGCGTTGGAAATGGATCCAAGGTCAATGTGATCGCAGTCGGCACACTCCCTCTACATCTACCTTCAGGATTAGTTTTAAACCTCAATAATTGTTATTTTGTACCCGCGTTGAGCATTAACATTATATCTGGATCTTGTTTAATGCAAGACGGTTATTCATTCAAGTCTGAGAATAATGCTTGTTCTATTTTTATGAATAATATCTTTTATGGTCGAGCACTTGAGAAGAATGGTTTATTTCTATTTGATCTCGATAGTAGTGATACACATGTTCATAACGTTGATGCTAAACGAATTAAATTGAATGATAATACTACTTATATGTGGCACTGTCGTCTTGGTTATATTGGAGTGAAACGCATGAAGAAACTCCATACCGATGGATTACTTGAATCACTTGACTTTGAGTCACTTGATAGATGTGAAGCATGTCTAATGGGAAAAATGACTAAGACTCCATTCTCTGGTATTATGGAGCGAGCTACAGACTTATTGGAAATCATACATACCGATGTGTGCGGACCAATGAGTTTAGCCTCGCGCGGTGGTTATCGTTATGTTCTAACCTTCACAGGTGATCTGAATAGATATGGGTATATCTATTTCATGAAACATAAATCCGAAACTTTTGAGAAGTTTAAGGAATTCCAAAGTGAAGTAGAAAATCAACGTAACAAGAAGATTAAATTTCTACGATCTGATCGCGGAGGTGAATATCTGAGTTATGAGTTTAGCATGCATTTAAAGAAATGCGGAATACTTTCACAATTGACACCGCCAGGAACACCACAACGAAATGGTGTGTCCGAACGTCGTAATCGAACTCTCTTAGATATGGTTCGTTCTATGATGTCTCTTACTGATTTGCCGTTATCATTTTGGAGTTATGCATTAGAGACAACTGCATTCACTTTAAATAGGGCACCATCTAAATCCGTTGAAACGACACCGTATGAATTATGGTTTAATAAGAAACCTAAGCTGTCGTTCCTTGAAGTTTGGGGTTGCGAAGCCTATGTAAAAAAGTTACAACCGGACAAGCTAGAACCCAAAGCGGAGAAATGCGTCTTCATAGGATACCCTAAGGAAACTATCGGGTACACTTTCTATCACAGATCCGAAGGCAAAATCTTTGTTGCTAAGAACGGAACCTTTCTTGAGAAAGAATTTCTCACTAAAGAAGTGACTGGAAGAAAAGTAGAACTCGACGAGATTACTGAATCTTCTCTCATTGATCAGAGTAGCGCAGTACCGGAAGTTGTTCCTGTGCCGCCTGCACCGGTAACAGAGGAAGCTAATGATAATGATCATGAAACTTCGAACGAGATAGCTACTGAACCTCGCAGATCGACAAGGGAACGTGCCACTCCTGATTGGTATGATCCTTGTCTAAATGTCATGATTGTGGACAACAATGATGAAGACCCTGCGATGTATGAAGAAGCGATGATGAGCCCAGATTCCAACAAATGGCAAGAAGCCATGAAATCCGAAATGGGATCCATGTATGATAACAAAGTGTGGACTTTGGTAGACTTACCTAATAGCCGCAAGGCTGTCGAGAATAAATGGATCTTCAAAGGAAAAACATATGCTGATGGTAATATTACTGTCTATAAAGCTCGACTTGTCGCAAAGGGTTTCCGACAAATTCAAGGTTTTGACTACGATGAGACTTTCTCACCTGTAGCGAAGCTAAAATATGTGAGGATTTTGTTAGCAATAGCTGCATTTTTCGATTGTGAGATTTGGCAGATGGATGTCAAAACGGCGTTCCTTAATGGAGACATTGAGGAAGAGGTGTATATGGTACAACCCAAAGGTTTTGTCGATCCTAAAAATGCTGACAAGGTGTGCAAACTTCAGCGTTCAATTTATGGACTGAAGCAAGCATCAAGAAGTTGGAACCGACGCTTTGATAAAGTGATCAAAGATTTCGGGTTTATACAGTATCATGGAGAGGCCTATATTTACAAGAAAGTGAGTGGGAGCTCTGTAGCGTTCCTGATATTATATGTAGATGACATATTATTGATTGGGAATGATATAGAACTATTAAGCAGTGTAAAAGGTTATTTGAATAAGAGTTTTTCAATGAAAGACCTTGGTGAAGCATCGTACATTTTAGGCATCAAGATTTATAGAGATAGATCAAGACGCCTAATAGGTCTTTCACAAAGTACATATCTGGACAAGATTCTAAAGAAGTTTAGAATGGACGAATGTAAGAAAGGGTTCTTACCTATGTTACCAGGTAAGGTCCACTACAAGAAAAGTTCTAATAGACAACGTCTCAAAATCGTCCGCTAAGGGGTATTTTTCGTCGCCTATGGGCCTAACCCGACGATATGGGTTCTGTTGTCGAAACTGCGTCAGGCAAAGTCCTACCACGTTTTTTTTCGGTCCGTCGCGCTTGGGCGCCCTTCCGCCACGGAAAATCGGACCGTTGCAGAAGTGTTTCCGGGAGCCCGTTGACTGCTGACGTCATGCAAACTGATTGTACATAGAGGATGACATGCGGGCCCCATTTAGCAGCAGCGGTATCACCGTTTGAGAGGCTGCACAGGATCGAAAGAAAAAGGCAAGTGACCAAATATGAGGTTCCAAAAAAATCCAAGAAAAGAAAGTTTTATAGTACATAGAGGATGACATGCGGGTCCCATTTAGCAGCATCGGTCTCACCGTTTGAGAGGCGGCAGGGGATCGAAAGAAAAAGGTAAGTGACCAAATATGAGGTGCCAAAAAAAATCCAAGAAAAGAAAGTTTTATAGTACATAGAGGATGACATGCGGGTTCCATTTAGCAGCAGCGGTATCACCGTTTGAGAGGCGGCAGGGGATCGAAAGAAAAAGGCAAGTGACCAAATTTGAGGTGCCAAAAAAAACTCCAAGAAAAGAAAGTTGATTGCTCATAGAGGATGACATGCAGGTCCCAATTAGCAGCAGCGGTCTCAACGTTTCCAAGGCGGCAAGGGATCAAAAGAAAAAAGAAGTAGCCAGAAATCAGGGTGTCAAAAAAATCCAAGAATAGAAAGAATTTTGGTTCATAGAGGATGACATGCGGGACCCATGATCCTGCATCGTAAACGGCTCGATCGGAGAGCGTTGAACGAGATGGCGCGATCGAGAAAAAAAACAATGCCAGAGAGGCTGCCATCTGGGCCCTACATCCCTCGGCGGTGCGGATTTGCGTTGACTCGGCCGGCGAACCCGAGAATTCGAGATGCACCACGTCCCGGGCCACCATACGCAACGTTTTGGCCGGTTTCGTCGGGCTAGGTGGCCTCAAAAACGAGAAAAAAAACGTTTTGACATGCACAACGGACAGACCCAAAATCGTCAGCCATGGTACACCAGCAACCACGGCGCGACTTCAACTTCGTCGGCCATGGCAGCTTTTCTTGTAGTGGTCTTGAGTAAGAATCAAGGTCCGGCTACGGCACAAGAAAGAGAGAGGATGAATCAGATCCCCTATGCCTCGGTAGTAGGCTCTATCATGTATGCCATGCTATATACTAGACCGGATATAGCACATGCAGTTAGTTTGACTAGAAGATATCAAAGTGATCTAGGAATGGAACACTGGACAGCGGTCAAGAATATCCTGAAGTACTTGAAAAGAACTAAGGATATGTTTCTTTGTTATGGAGGTGACCAAGAGCTC
Source organism: Lolium perenne (assembly GCF_019359855.2). Lineage (NCBI taxonomy): Eukaryota > Viridiplantae > Streptophyta > Magnoliopsida > Poales > Poaceae > Lolium > Lolium perenne. The sequence goes on from NC_067245.2 coordinate 97,815,883, forward strand.
GTTGTAACCAGTTACACCGATGCAAGTTGGAACACTGATCCTGATGACTCTAAGTCTCAGTCTGGGTACGTGTTTATATTGAATGGTGCTGCAGTAAGCTAGTCAAGCTCGAAGCAGTGCACAGTGGCAAAGTCTTCAACAGAATCGGAGTACATAGCGGCTTCAGAGGCTTCATCAGAAGCGGTATGGATGAAGAGGTTCATTGTAGAGCTCGGTGTGGTTCTTAGTGCATTGGACCCACTAGTCATCTATTGTGACAACATGGGTGCCATCGCCAATGCACAAGAACCAAGGTCACACAAGAGGCTGAAGCATATCAAGCTGCATTATCATTCGATTCGCGAGTACATCGAAGATGGAGAAGTAAAGATTTGCAAAGTACACACTGATCTGAATGTAGTAGATCCGTTGACTAAAGCTCTCCCTAGGGCAAAGCATGACCAACACCAGAATGCCATGGGTGTTAGGTACCTTACAATGTAATCTAGATTATTGACTCTAGTGCAAGTGGGAGACTGTTGGAGATATGCCCAAGAGGCAATAATAAAAGTGGTTATTATATATCTTTATGTTTATGATAAATGTTTATATACCATGCTATAATTGTATTAACCGAAACATTGATACATGTGTGTTATGTAAACAATAATGAGTCCCTAGTAAGCCTCTTAACTAGCTTGTTGATTAATAGATGATCATAGTTTCATGATCATGAACATTGGATGTTATTAATAACAAGGTTATGTCATTATATGAATGATGTAATGGACACACCCAATTAAGCGTAGCATAAGATCACGTCATTAAGTTATTTGCTATAAGCTTTCGATACATAGTTACCTAGTCCTTTCGACCATGAGATCATGTAAATCACTTATACCGGAAAGATACTTTGATTACATCAAACGCCACTGCGTAAATGGGTGGTTATAAAGGTGGGATTAAGTATCCGGAAAGTATGAGTTGAGGCATATGGATCAACAGTGGGATTTGTCCATCCCGATGACGGATAGATATACTCTGGGCCCTCTCGGTGGAATGTCGTCTATATTAGCTTGCAAGCATATGAATGGTTCATAAGAGACCACATACCACGGTACGAGTAAAGAGTACTTGTCAGGAGACGAGGTTGAACAAGGTATAGAGATACCGATGATCAAACCTCGGACAAGTAAAATATCGCGTGACAAAGGGAGTCGGTATCGTATGTGAATGGTTCATTCGATCACTAAGTCATCGTTGAATATGAGGGAGCCATTATGGATCTCCAGATCCCGCTATTGGTTATTGGTCGGAGAGAGGTCTCAACCATGTCAACATAGTTCGCGAACCGTAGGGTGACACACTTAAGGTTTGATGTTGTATTAGTAGATATTGAATATGGAATGGAGTTCGAAGTTTTGTTCGGAGTCTCGGATGGGATCCAGGACATCACGAGGAGTTCCGGAATGGTCCGGAGAATAAGATTCATATATAGGAAGTCATTTTATAAGTTTGAAAATGATCCGGTGCATTTATGGAAGGTTCTAGAAGGTTCTAGAAAAGTCCGGAAGAAATCACTATGGAAGGCGGAGTCCCGGAGGGACTCCACCTAGCATGGCCGGTCAACCCTAGGGGGTGGAGTCCCAGGTGGACTCCATCAAGGGTGGCCGGCCACCCCCCTCATGGAAGGGTGGGAGTCCCACCTCAAGTGGGAATCCCACCTTGGGTAGGATTTCCCTACACAAGGAAGGTTTTGGGTTGGGGTCTTATTCGAAAACTTGTAGTCCAACACTTGGGGGTTCCACCTATACAATGAGGGGCAAGGGGAGGGGGCCGGCCACCTCAAGTCATAGCTTGGCCGCACCCCCTAAGTGGCCGGCCACCCCTCTCCCAAACCCTAGCCGCCCCACCTCCTCCACCTCTCCCGCAAACGCTTAGCGAAGCTCCGCCGGAGATCTCCATCGACACCGCCACCACGCCGTTGTGCTGCCGGGATTCAAGGAGGAGCTACTACTTCCGCCGCCCGCTGGAACGGGGAGAAGGACGTCGTCTTCATCAACACCGAACGTGTGACCGAGTATGGAGGTGCTGCCCGATTGTGGCACCGTCAAGATCTTCTACGCGCTTTTGAAAGCGGCAAGTGATCATCTTCTGCAACAACGAGAGCCTCCTCTCGTAGGCTTTGGAAATCTTCAAGGGTTAGTCTCGTTCATCCCCTCGTTGCTACCGCCTTCTAGATTGCATCTTGGTTTGGATTGCGTTCTCGCGGTAGGAAATTTTTTGTTTTCTATGCTACGAATCCCTAAAGTTCCTGTGCCTCCAAATGGATCAAAAGACCAGGATGATGGCAGTCCACATGTCCCGTGTGTGAGATGTCGGACAAGCCCGGGATATCCACCATTCCAGCAGATAGGTGTCCGGGTCCGGGAGCCACTCCTGCTTGCCCCAACACCTAAGAGCCCATGCCCAGGTCTCCCGCGCAACCACGCAACCCAGCAGCAAATGCTGCAAGGTCTCCAGCTCCTGATTGCAAAGCGGGCAGGCCGATGGACACGGCAAGCCACGACGTCGAAGCCTATCCGCTGTCCAACAGCGGTTCTTCGAGGCCAGTCATGCGAAGAACTTGCAACTGTACGGTCGTATGGCTAATAGCCTTGATCTGTCCCCGAGCATAACTATCTCTTTGGACGGACGTACTATAGTTTGCATTAGCCGATGGATTTCACTCGCATTTTTTCCGCCAAATTCTTATGCGCCAAAACTTACAACCCATTACACTAGCATCTACAAGATCTGAAACATGTAAGGTTGAGCAAACAGCCTTGTAATTTTAGTTTTGAAATCATTTAGACTAAATTTTCGTCTATTTTTTTTACATGTACTCTACGTAGCAAGTTACAATCCATTACACTACTATATACATGATCTGAAACATGTAACTTCGGAAAAAACAACACTGTAATTTCAGGCTTGAAATGATATAAATTGAATTTTGCCTCCTTTCATCCTTTTATTTATTTCTAATTATGGGTGGCGAATTGAACCAATGCGTATGAAACTCATTAGTTGCTTCATCTAAAACGGATCATGTGATTTTTTTTCTCCCTTCCACATCTCATTTTATAACTAGACAAAAAGGTAACTTATGACGAATTGAGTATCAGTCAAGTTCCTTCATCTAAATGGAACATATGATTTATTTGCCTCCATGCCACATGCCATCTTATGATCGGAAGAAAAAATTACTTATGACAAATTGAAAATCAGCCGAGTGTCAAATATACATTCCCTTTTTTTGTTCGGGAGCGGGTTAAACACGAAGTTGTTAATTATTGCTAGCCCTTGAGGATGCAGGGTTCAAGGCAAGTCCTGATTCTTCATAGTGTCAACCGATAGGTTTGGAAGAATTTTCCTTTAAATTAAGTGGGACTATACAACAATTTATGATGCTAGATGTCCAAATATAATGATGACATGCTACAACTTCTGTCAATATAAGAATGGAAATTTGGCGGGGAACAAACAACAACGGTCTTATTAGATGATGGAAAAGGAACGAAGTTTAGCATTCATATATTGTTTTTATTTCATACAAGAATCGAGCACTGTGTTGAAATACAAGAATTAAGTCTTTGGTTCGTATATATAATGAAGCTTCTCAAACGCGACCACCGCCACCACCTCCACCGAAGCCACCACCGCCGCCGGCACCTCCTCCAGCACCACCACCGGCACCAGCGCCTGCCCCAAAACCACCGCCATGTCCGCCACCTACTCCTGCACCGCCACCGCCGCCAAAGCCTCCGCCTCCACCAAATCCGCCACCTCCGCCGATGCCACCACCGGATCCACCACCTGCACCGGCACCTCCTCCAAAACCTCCACCATGACCACCTCCAAGCCCGCCACCACTTCCTCCTCCCAGACCGCCGCCGCCGCCGGCTCCACCACCTGCACCAGCACCTCCTCCAAAACCTCCACCATGACCACCTCCAAGCCCGCCACCACTTCCTCCTCCCAGACCGCCGCCACCACCAAATCCTCCTCCGCCACCAGCTCCACCGCCGGCACCACCACCTGCTCCTGCCCCACCACCGAAGCCACCACCAGCACCATGCCCACCTCCGAGACCTCCACCGGCACCGCCGTCACCACCAAATCCGCCTCCACCACCAGCTCCACCGCCCGCACCACCACCTGCACCACCGCCAGCTCCAAAGCCGCCACCATGTCCGGCGCCACCGCCTAGCCCACCACCGGCTCCTCCTCCAGCTCCCGCCCCACCACCGAAACCACCGCCATGGCCACCTCCGAGACCTCCCCCGGCACCACCTCCTCCACCAAACCCTCCTCCTCCTCCAAGTCCACCACCGGAACCTCCGCCCGCTCCACCTCCAGCTCCAAAACCACCGCCCTTTCCTCCACCAAGACCACCTCCACCACCGAAGCCACCTCCTCCGCCACCACCAAAGCCACCGCCTCCACCTAGGCCACCTCCTCCGCCACCACCAAAACCACCGCCTCCACCTAGGCCGCCGCCGCGGCAGCGACCGTGGCGACAACCACGATCACGGCCGAAGGGGCCACGGCCAAACCCGGCGAGAGCCACAGAGCTCAGCTGCGTGGCAATGCCGAGCAGGAGGAGGAGCAACACGGTGCGCCTGGTAGTGGTAGCCATGGTCGCTCGTCGGGATAGATGGTTCTTGCAGCCCTGCTGCGCGCTGGTATTTATAGGAACCAGAGAGATCGTTCGTCGGTGGTGCATGCATGGTGCATAGATTACGGAATGCAGGGGGCAAGGTGGTCGTGGTTTCATGTGGCCGGCATGCTCTCGCTAGCAGTTGGTTGGCGGATGGAGCGAACGGTGCATTGAAGAGCTGCCGCGTCGCCCAGTGGTTGAGAAGATGGGAGTAGACTGAGTGGGAAGTCAAACTAGCTGCCAGAGGATAAGCATGAACATCAAGTTTGCTCCCATACTTGTGCATGTGAGTGGCCAAGTAAAGTCGGCGTCGGCGTGTTCACCCTCGCAGCTCAGTGATCAGTGCCCCTGTGAGGACTGAGGATTCAAGAATGGGGGTTGCAGGCAGATATGCGCACACATATGGCGACTGCCGAACTTAGAGCATCCCCACTCGTTGGCGCTCCCCACGCCCAAATCCGGCGAAATTTTCGTCCGGATTGGATGAAGTTTTGGCATGGGGAGCGCCGAAGTTCCAGCCGTCCCCCCGGCAGGAAACCCCCAACCTCGACCATTTGACATATTTCAAACAAATTCAACATAAAATTTAACAAGTTCGGCAAACAAGAGGACGAAAATTGCTGAAACAAATTCGGCGATAACAGTACAATGTTTAACAAGTGCTGAAACAAATGAAGCACACAAATTTCACAATTTTTCAAACAAATTAAGACAGACTAGTTGGCGTCGGCGTTGGCGTTGCCTCGGAGCCTCCATATGTGCTCCACCAGATCATCTTGCAGCAGCTGGTGCATTGTAGAGTCTCGAATCTCCTGGCGCATAGCAATGAAGGCGGCCCATGATGGAGGCACCTGGTGATTAGGCTGTGCAAGAGGACCCTCTCTCTCATATGGTGCTTCTTGCTCAGCCAGAGGAACCGGATGCTTTCGCTCATCTTCAATAATCATGTTGTGTAGGCACACACAGCAGTTCATCACCTCCCACATCTGATCTTTGGACCAAGTCATAGCGGGGAACCGGACGACAGCAAATCTCTGCTGTAGGACACCAAATGCTCGCTCGACGTCTTTTCGGCAAGCTTCTTGTTTCTTGACAAACTCGCAAAGTTTGGGGGTGCTAGGGTTGGAGATCGTCTTCACAAATGTTGCCCACTTTGGATAGATACCGTCTGCAAGGTAGTATCCTTTGTTGTAGTGCCGACCATTGATCACATAGTCCACCGGGGGAGCATGACCCTCAACAAGCTTGGAAAAGACCGGGGAGCAGTTTAGGACGTTGATGTCATTGTTGGATCCAGGCATACCAAAGAAAGAGTGCCAAATCCAGAGATCATGGGTAGCCACTGCTTCAAGTATCACAGTGCAGCCTTTTTTGTGACCCTTGTACATTCCCTGCCACGCAAACGGACAGTTCTTCCATTGCCAATGCATGCAGTCAATGCTTCCAAGCATCCCTGGAAAACCTCTAGCTTCATTTGTTGCAAGGATCCTCTGAGTGTCTTCGACAGTGGGTGATCTCAAGAAATAGTCCCCGAACACTGCTATGACGGCCCTGCAGAACCGGTAGAAACAATCAAGGGCGGTGGACTCCGCCATCCGAAGATAGTCATCTGCAGTATCACCGGGAGCTCCATACGCCAGCATCCTCATAGCCACTGTGCACTTCTGCAGTGACGAAAATCCAACCAAACCAGTGCAATCCGCCTTGCATCTGAAGTAGGGATCAAAGTGGCGGATGGCATACACAATTTGCAGAAATAGCTTTCTGCTCATCCTGAAACGACGCCGGAAAACAGTCTCACCGTGCAATGGATTGTCGGCGAAGTAGTCGGCGTACAACATGCAGTAGCCCTCCATTCGCTGTCTCGGCTTGCACTTCCGGCGACCTCGTGCCGACCCACCACGCCGACGAGTTGCCAGTCCGGCGTACATGCTTGCCAAGCAACCAAGGATCATCATGTGCTCGTCGTCTTGGGCGGCTGCTGCCATCTCTTCTTGCATAAGCTCGACGAACATCTGCTCCTCCTCTTCGTCCGAGTCCATGGCCGGCGAGGCAAATGGACGAACACCTGACGGGCGTGGTCGAGGCAACCCGAGCCGCGAGCGACGACGAGCAAGCAGGCCGGAAAACAGGCCGGCGGAAGAGCAGCCAGATAGGCCGTCGTCCAAACACGGCGGAATATAGGCAGGTGGGGAAGGAGTGGCGGCGCAATCTGGGCAACAAGCCGGCGGGGTGGTGCCGGCGGCGAGAGAGATACGAGGGGTGGGGGAGATTTTGAGCGACGTGGCGGTGGGGTTCGTGCGTCGAGTCACCGACAGATCGGGCCCTTCCCCGCTTTTCACTCGTCCGGAGTCCCCGAGAGCTCCCCGGGGGGCCGGGGGGGGCGTGGGATCGCCGGATGAATTTAGGCCCAAATCCGGACGAAAACGAGGAACCGGGGACGCGACTGGGCCGAATTTCGCCGTCCGGATGAAAAAAACGCTCGCCGGGGGCCTCCTGGGGGGGACGAGTGGAGATGCTCTTACGATCGACACCGGCGTCGGCGTGTATGTAAAAATTGTTTCCATCGCCATTCGCCAAGTGCTTCTGATGGAATTAAATAACTATGTAGCGAGATGTGCCGAGAGTTTTACAAGGGAGCATTAGTTTTAGCGAGATTTATGGCAAATGAGACTATATCATCTCCTGCAGCAATATTTTCTCTGTATCGCCTGTTGTGTGAGCGCGGCGGCGGGATGTTCCGTGCATGTTTTAATCAGAATTTCATCTGGTGCATTCAAATTCTTGTGTGTCATCAAGCTTTTGTAAGCTGCAGGTAACGAAACGCATAGAATCAGAGCTAAACCGTGCACCGGAGGCCCCGGGAGAAAGACACGTCTCTCGCACTGTCATGTCAACATAGAGCTAACCTATCCACCTAGTAGTTACTAGCTGCACATCACCCTTGAACTACTTTGCAGTTGGACAAATCATGGCCACCATCGTGCTATGTATTAATGATTTAAGATACGCTTAGTGGTCACAGTTGGAGCGTGCGAAATACAAAATATCCGTGACTTAATTCACAAAGTACTATGTAAGAAAATAGCAAGGAAAAAACTATGATTCAAACACTTATTTGCACACTAACTCTAATCATATCGAAATTAAAATAGTACATTGTAAAGAGGATTATCCATTATGTGAATTTGACTACGCTATTGTTCAGAAGAAAACACTACATTTCAGCAGCTTGCAGATTCCGTCCATATCTCGGTTCACGTCTTAATCATCCAAGAATGATCATATATAATTTATTGAGAAAACATGTGCTTATATTGTATGAGTATATGCAAACGTTCAAGACGTCCAAGGCATCCCTTTCTTCATCGACAACTTATCAGGTCACCTCTAGTGAAACTATATATTTATTCCGTCACATCTTATGTGCTTTACTTGGAGTGTCTTTATGTTTTTATTTTCGTTTTTGTTTGAATAAAATCGGATCCTAGCATTTCTTGTGTGGGAGAGAGACACGCTCCGCTGTTGCATATGAACACATGCGTTCTTAGCTTTACTCTTAATGTTCATGGCGAAGGTTGAAACTGCTTCGTTCATTGTTATATGGTTGAAAACAGAAAATGCTGCATTTGGTAATGGGTATAATGTCTTGAATAATTTGATATTGGCAATTGTTGTGCTCAAATATATCATGTTTAAGCTCTTGCATCATGTACTTAGCACCTATTAATGAAGAAATACCATAGAGCTTGTTGAAATTTGGTTTGCATGATTGGTCTCTCTAAAGTCTAGATATTTTCTGGTGAGGGTTTGGACAACAAGGAAGACAGTGTAGAGTCTTATAATGCTTGCAATATGTTCTTATGTAAGTTTTGCTGTACCAGTTCATACTTGTGTTTTCTTCAAACAACCTTGCTAGCCTAAGCCTTATATTGAGAGGGATTACTTCTCGTGCATCCAAATCCTTGAGCCAAAAACTATGCCATTTGTGTCCACCATACCTACCTACTACATGGTATTTCTCTGCCATTCCAAAGTAAATTGCTTGAGTGCTACCTTTAAAATTCCATTCTTTGTCTTTGCAATATATAGCTCATGGGAAAAATAGCTTAAAAACTATTGTGGTATTGAATATGTCGCTTATGTATCTTATTTTTTATAAGTTGCTTGTTGAGCGGTAACCATGTTCCTGGGGACGCCATCAACTATTTCACCTTTGTTGAATATCATGTGAGTTGCTATGCATGCTCGTCTTGTCTGAAGTAAGGGTGATTTATCATGATCAAATGGTTTGAGTATGCATATTGTTAGAGAAGAACATCGGGCCGCTAACTAAAGCCATGATCCATGGTGGAAGTTTCAGTTTGGACAACAATCCTCAATCTCTTATGAGAATATTATCTATTGTTGAATGCTTATGCATTAAAGAGGAGTCCATTATCTGTTGTCTATGTTGTCCCGGTATGGATGTCTAAGTTGAGAATAATCAAAAGCGAGAAATCCAATGAGAACTTTCTCCTTAGACCTTTGTACAGGCGGCATAGAGGTACCCCTTTGTGACACTTGGTTAAAACATATGTTATGCAATGATAATCCATGTAAATCTAAGCTAATTAGGACAAGGTGCAGGCACTATTGGTATATGATGACCCACAAGTATAGGGGGTGTATCGTAGTATTTTCGATAAGTAAGAATGTCGATCCCAACGAGGAGCAGAATGTGTTGACAAGCAGTTTCGATGAAGGATTCACTGTAAATGCTCACAGACAAGTATTCTTGGGGTTTTGATGTAGCGGGTGAATAAAGTATGAGTAAGTAAAGTGCGAGAGTAACAATTGCAGCGAGTGGCCCAATCCTTTTTAGCACAAAGGACAAGCCGGTTTGTTTACTTATGATGACCAAACGTTCTTGAGGACACACGGGATTTTAGTCTAGTGCTTTCGCTACATATAGCTAATTAATCTTCATTGTTTTGATAAGTGTTGTGTGGGTGAACCTATGCTAATGCACCGCCCTTCCTAGGACTAATACATACTTGTGATTATATGTCAACACCCGGATTGTTAAGTCCGAATGCCTATTATGTCATACATCGCAATCCCAGGAATATTGTTGTTGCGAGGCATAATAGTTAAGTATCACAGTCATCATTCATTACAAACCATAATGTCTTACAACTTGGAATCACATCATCCATATTACACGAATAGTTGATCTATTGATCAACGAACAAACACAAGTTCAAAGCGGAAGCGTAAGATACAAGGACTCTCTAGTCCACAGGCCAACGCTTGACGTCGGAAGACTCCTAGTTGTCGTAGGCGTCCTGCTGGTCATCTCCTTGTTCATCTTCATACTCTGGCCATTTGAATAGCCAGGGACAAAGCCGTGAGTACTTTAAGTACTCGCAAACTAATACTAATGTAAGTGCTAGACATTCTAGTAAGGTTTGCTAAGCTCTAGTTTATTTGCATAAAGCCAGTTTTAGTTCACAAGCATTTGAGAAAAGCTTATTCAAATGCTAACTAACTCAAGTGGGAACATTAGTGTCAGTCCCACCATTCAAGTGGTGATTTCAATTCAATTCACCACAAGTCATTTCACCATCTTCTTTCAACATCATTTTTCAAAGATATGACATCGGAAACTGTAATGGCCTTTCCAACCGTCCGTAACCGTGGACGCGGCTATTCGAATAGATTGACACTCTGCAGAGGTTGCACACTTGTGCCACAACATTTGATTTCATCCGTCGGGATTACCCCGAATCATCGTAACACAGTACGCGGATCATCAACCATAACCTTTCACTTACAAATCCTAGTATGAGCACCTCTCCCCATGAGCTTGGTCTCCCAGTGAAGACCAACTGTCAACCTGGGAACTGCACAGGGCTTGGCCGTACAATTCACCTCAATTTCACATCATTTCTCAACAACGGAGGCAGCCTCAAGCGTAACCCCTATGACGTGTGTTCAGAGGGAACCCATACTAAGATGCATAAACTTCCAGTTAAGCCCTACCCATAATCAGGTATTGTGGGGGTACTTACTAATTGGAAAGGTATCGCATTCAAACCAACATCATGTTTATCAAAAATCACCCTCTTCTCTTGGTCATATTCACCTTCAAAAATCATTCAATAGAATGCTTCATCATTCCAAGGTTTCAAATTCATTTCAATTCACATTGTTCCCATCTAGAGTAGTCAAGTTTTATTCATTAGCACTAGCTCTAAATCATGAGGGGTGCTATCTTGCTTTGCTTGATTAAGATTACTTCACTACTCTAGTAACCAACCTTTACTTTGACCAAAGTTAACTATAAAAGTAATTTCTTGAGAAAACAAGTAAAAACTTGTAATGTATAAACTTGGGATTGGCTTATGTAAGAAAAGGTAAGATTCATGGTGCCTTGCCCCAAAGGGCTTTGCACCTTGCAAGAATATTAGCTTGCCTTGGTAGTTCTCAAAATTCTCCTCCTCCTCCTCTTGGTAGCAACCTTCTTCTTCGGTGTACTCTCCGGTGCTAGCGTCTAAATTTGAATACGAGTATAATTACTCACTAATTCAATGGCTATTCCATGTATCACATATAAACACACAAACTATTGTATGCACACAAATAATCTAATTAGGGAGCATGGGTTGTGTTGCATGCAGAGAATTTACTTCTTTTCATTTAATATGTAAATGATAGTTTCCATAGGGTTCTTGAGAAATAATTTCCTCTCATTGAAATCTTCTTAAGATTTAATTTCTCAAACCATCACATATGAACTTATATTGACCTAAGTCAAACATTCATCATTATCATTTGAGAAAATGATTTAAATGAGGTAGACCACCTCATACTATTTAATAGTGCTACATATGATTTAAATCTCCAAGTAATTCATATAAGAGAGTTTGGACCAGGGGTCCAAACATCACATGAATTCATTTGAGACAAGATTTAAATGAAGTATAATACTTCATATGTGTTACTTAATAGTTTTGGACAATATCAACTACATAAACTAGCCATATTGTCCATTAATCAAACTAGGGCATGATCATGCACAGTGACCACACCATTTTATTGCATAAACAATTAGTGTAAGTCAAATGTGAGCTATTAGAGTTGGAATTAACTTAATATCTATTTTGGTTGATTTTTAATAATTATTTGAATAGGGCAAAGTCATTGTCTTCTTCTTTTTATCAAATTAATTCTACAACTAACCTGGTCATGGGACCAGTTGCATTGTGTAGATATTTTCATTAGCTTTCCAACAACATAAAATTCATTGAATTTGGTTAAGCCAATTTGAATCTATTAAATTTCAAAGTTTGGGCAGTATTGAATTTGTTTGGAATTGTTTAAATCGAATTTGAATAAGAAGGGCCGGCGGGAAAGCTAAATGGGCTGAAACGATTTAAAACGGCCCAAGGCCAGCCCACCACGCGTCTGTGCCCGCGTGGGCTGCCTGACAAGGGGGCTCCACCCGTCAGCGAGTTTTAAAACCCGAATCGGTACGAGCGACGTGGCGCGTTGGATTAGAAAGCGATCCAACGGCGCACAGTCGTCGTCTTCTCCGACGAGAAGCCGAGGGTCTGGCGGCGAGGGTAGGGGGTCGTGGGGCTAACCATAGGTCCGGCGAGGCTTGGCAGTGTGCGCGGTGAAGTTGTGGACGACGGTGGATCTCCTGGTACCGGCGGCTCCTCCTGGAACAGATCCAATCGACGGCGGTGACCTCCGGGTACTGGCGGCGTCGATCTCCAAATTGGAGCAGCTCCGGCGATAATCGAGCGAGTAGTGTGGTGGTTGAGAAGCAGTGAGAGGTGGAGAGCAAGGTGGTGTGCTCAGATCGACGAGGGGAGCTCGGTATTTATAGAGGCGAGTGAGGGTTGCGGGGCAGTGAGGTGGTCGACATGCGCGCGGCGTCTCCGGCAAGCTAGCGAGCTAGGCGAGGACGTGGCGCTGTTCTGCGGTTCCTGGCGAGGCGTTTGGCGGCGACAGCGGGGTCGGGCGGTGGCTAGGTTGGTCGCATTGCTTCCAGTACTGCCGCGGCGTTCACGGAAGTAGGTCGTCGTCTCCGGTGCCGGCCGTCACAGGTCTTGGTTCCGAGCGTGTCTGGCGGCGTCGCGGTGGCACGGTGATGCTCAACGTGCTCGCAGGGGGTCCAGGGCGTGCGTGTACTGGCGAGGTGGCGCGTGGCCAGTGCGTGTCTGCGGCGCGCCACGCGCGACACGAGCGGCATACTGGCCGCCATGGGCGCGAGCTGGTCTGGCCAGTGCATGCTTCCTCCTCGACCATGGCGATGCTAGGCGGTGCTAGGGCAGCAAGGTGGAGCTCTGGGGCATGGTGGCCGTGGCTGGAGAAGAAAGAGGAGAGGGGTGGCTCGACATGTGGCATGTGGCCGGCATGGCCATGCCATAGCTTGCTATGCCTCTCTCCTTAGGGTTCCTATGTGCCATTAAGGTTGAGAGGGGGCAGGGGGACCATTTAGAATAGGTTGGGATAGATTAGGGTTGAGGTAGATCACTATTTCAAATAGTGTCAAATAGTTCCATAGTTGTAATTTGTGAATTTTGTCCAAATTTGATTTAATTCAAATGGTTGCCCAATTTGAAATGTGTGTGTTTGGTTGAGTTCTAAATGACCAGAGATGATGAGAGGTGGTGGTGGAAAAGTTTAATTCAAAGATTTGCAAAAATTGATAAGTGGGAGATTGTTACATATGTTAAAAAGTTGCAACTTTGGTTGAGCATAGCTAATGATCAAGAAAGAATTTGGCATGGTGATCTTTACAAAAAGTGTTCACCTTGATGTTGACTTGGATGTGGTGCAAAGATTTAGCAAGGTTTGGTTTGAGAAAATTGAATTGCAATGGCTCAAAGTAGTGATCAGACTATAATTGGCAGTTTTGACCATTATCATATGTGAGCAAGTTTTGTATTTGAAATTCATTTGAATTGTGATTCTTTGATTCCAAAAGTTGTAATATGTGTTTAGTAACATTATTAAACTAATGGTGAAGACCAAATAGGTCTAGGGTCTAAATTTATAAAAATGCCATAGGGCATATGTGAGGGTTTTTAGGGTTTTGCATTTATTTGATTTTCTTCCTCTTTTTGCTTTATTTGGTTTGTGATCTTCTTATGATCACTTTAGGGTTTTAGGGTTTATCTTATACACATAATAACAATCATCATGGCATATCAATAAAATGCACAAGTCCTATGCATGGCACTATATGCAATTTACAAAGTTTTTGTTGGTTTGAAATTTTGCTCTCTGGAATTCTTCTAACTTTCTTTTATTGAAATTTGGGATGTTACAAACCCTTCCCCCTTACAAAAGATCTCGTCCTGAGATCGAAAGGAAAGTTAGGTACTAAAGAGATCTGGGTACTCTTTCTTCATGAAGTCTTCGCGTTCCCATGTGGCTTCATCCTCGGTATGATTGCTCCACTGTATCTTCAGAAACTTGATGCTTCGGGTGCGGGTGGTGCGGTAAGCTTCTTCCAGGATGCGAATCGGCACTTCGCGGTAAGTCAGATCCTTGTTGATATCCACCGATCGGTGATCGATGTTCTTGAACACTTCGGTCTTCTCGGGGACTTCAAGGCACTTCCGGAGGAGTGAGATATGAAACACGTCGTGCAATGCCGACATTTCTTCAGGTAGCTCCAGTTGATAAGATACTTCACCTCGGCGACTCAGAACTTTGAAGGGTCCGACATATCGGGGTGCGAGCTTTCCTTTCAGTTGAAACCTTTGCATTCCTTTCAAGGGGGATACCTTGAGATAGGCGAAGTCTCCGATCTCGAAGGTCATCTCCCGACGTCTCTTGTCGGCGTAGCTCTTCTGTCTTGATTGCGCCGTCTTGAGATACTCGCGAATCTTGTGGACTTTTCTTCGGCTTCACGAAGAACATATGGGCCAAAAACTTGGCTTTCTCCGACTTTCGACCAGTTCAGGGGTTACGGCATTTCCTTCCGTACAAGGCTTCAAAGGGGGCCATCTGTAGGCTAGCTTGGTAGCTGTTGTTGTAAGAGAATTCTGCGTAAGGTAGGTAGTCTTCCCACTTAGATCCATATTCCAGTACACATGCTCTCAGCATGTCCTCCAGTATCTGGTTGACTCTCTCAGTCAGTCCGTCGGTCTGAGGGTGATAGGCGGTGCTGAAATTCAGACGGGTGCCTAGTCCTTCATGCACTTTCTGCCAGAATCTTGAGGTGAACTGTGATCCTCTATCTGACACTATCGATTTCGGGGTCCCGTGCAAGGCGACTATTCTGGAAATGTACAGTTCAGCTAACTTTGGGCCTTGGTAAGTGGTCTTGACGGCTATGAAATGGGCGACTTTGGTCAATCTATCGACAACTACCCATATTGAATCATTGCCTTTGCTGGATTTGGGCAGCCCGGTGATAAAGTCCATTCCTACGGAGTCCCATTTCCATTTTGGAATCTGCAGTGGTTGTAACAGTCCGGTGGGTCGTTGATGTTCTGCCTTGACTCTTTGGTAGATGTCACACTTGGCGATGTAGCTGCCGATTTCTCTCTTCATTCCATGCCACCAGAATTGTTCCTTCAGGTCTTGGTACATCTTGGTACCTCCAGGGTGGATTGAATAAAGGGTGTCATGGGCTTCTTGCAGGATGACTTGCTTCAAGTCTGAGTCCGATGGTACGCAGAGATGTTCTTTGTACCAAAGAACTCCGGTTTCGTCTACGGTGAATCCGGGGGCTTTTCCTGCGGCTATCTGTTTCTTGATTCCGTCGATGCTAGCGTTGTCCTTCTGGGCTTCCTTGATTTGACTAACCAAGGTGGGTTGCAGTTCTATGCTGGCTAGGAATCCTTCGCTAACAAGTTCAAGTCTGAACTGTTCAAACTCTTGATGCAAGCTGGGCTGTTCGGTTGCGAGCATGGAGTTCAACTGACACGGCAGTCGACTGAAAGCATCCGCTACCACATTGGCCTTGCCGGGGTGGTAGTGAATCTCCATGTCGTAATCCTTGATCAATTCGATCCATCGGCGTTGTCTCATGTTCAACTCCTTCTGGGTGAATATGTATTTGAGGCTTTTGTGGTCGGAGTAGATCTCGCATCGATTACCCATGAGGTAATGACGCCAAACTTTCAAGGCTAAGACCACGGCTGCAAGCTCAAGGTCATGGGTTGGGTAGTTCTGTTCATGTTGCTTTAGCTGTCTTGAAAGGTAGGATACAACCTTGCCTTCTTGCATAAGCACACATCCAAGACCAGTCTTGGAGGCGTCGCAATATACGTCAAAGGGCTTTGCAATATCTGGCATGATCAGGATTGGGGCTGTTGTCAGTCTACTCTTGAGCTGTTGAAAGCTCTCTTCACATTTGTCGGTCCACTCAAACTTTCTGTCCTTCTTCAACAGTTGGGTCATTGGTCGAGCGATGCTCGAAAAGCCTTCTACAAATCTGCGGTAATATCCGGCTAATCCAAGAAAAGCGCGGACCTCGGTTTGGGTGGTTGGGGCTTGCCATTCCATAACAGTCTTGATTTCGGCGGGATCTATGGCAATTCCTCCTGCAGACAAGATATGTCCCAGGAATCCAACTTCTTCCAACCAAAACTCACACTTGCTGAACTTGGCATACAACTGGTGATGCCTAAGGGTTTCGAGGACAGTTTCCAAGTGCTTTTCATGTTCCTCTTCGGACTTGGAGTATACGAGAATGTCGTCGATGAAGACAACGACAAACTTGTCCAAAAAGTTCATGAAGATCTTATTCATGAGATTCATGAAATAAGCGGGGGCATTGGACAGTCCAAACGACATGACGTTGTACTCATACAACCCATATCTGGTGGTGAAAGCAGTTTTTGGGATGTCGGTGGCTCGGATTTTCAGCTGATGATATCCAGTTCTAAGATCTATCTTGGAGAAAACTCTGGCTCCGGTGAGTTGATCAAACAAGTCTTCTATCTTGGGTAGGGGTATTTGTTTTTGATGGTGACATCGTTAAGCTTACGATAATCCGTACATAAACGATTTGCACCATCCTTTTTGTCCACAAACAAAACGGGTGATCTCCAGGGGGATGCACTTGGTCTAATCAGACCCTTGGCCAACATATCATCTATTTGTTTCTTCAGCTCCACAAGCTCTGCTGCGTTCATGCTGTAGGCTCTCTAGGCTATGGGTCCAGTTCCGGGGATTAACTCGATGATGAACTCAATATCCCGATCCGGGGGCATACCGGGTAGATCATCCGGAAACACATCAGGGTAGCGACAAACGACCCTGATTTGATCCAGAGTTGGCTTGGATACACTTTGGTTGCAGGTGAATTTTCTGGGTAGTTTTTCAGACACGTGCTCTACTACGATACCGGTGCTGCTAGTCATGGTTATGGCTTTCTTGGCACAGTCTATCAATCCATTGTGCTTGGACATCCAGTCCATTCCTAGTACGACTTCCAAACCTTTGGTTCCCAGAATGATTATATTGGCATAGAAATCTACATCATGGATTTTGATTGGTACATTTTTGCAAAATTTTCTGGCTTTGGTGGTTGATCCGGGGATTTGAACTATCATAACATGCTTGAAACTGAGGGGTTGAATTTTACTTGTTGATGCAAAGTCTTCGGTGATAAAAGAATGAGATGCTCCGGAATCAAACAACACTCTGGCAGGGATGTGGTTGACAGAAAACATACCCAGTACAACATCTGGTGCTTCCTGGGCTTCTTCGGCGTTCATGTGGTAGAGGCGGCCGTTGCGGTTATTGGGGTTGTTGGGGGTGAACTTCTTGCCGGTGGAGACACGGCGTTGCTGCTGAGCAGGTGCAGCGGTGTTGCCGGCGAGCTTGGCAAGGCGCTTGGGACACTCGTTGGAGTAGTGCCCCACTACACCACACTCATAGCAAGTGATGGTGGTCTTGTCCTGCTTGTTCGCAACGGGGACGGCGTTGCTTCCGGTTCTGGGAGCGGTGTTGGTGTTGTTGTTGCTGTTGTTGGGGGCTCTGGGCGGAGCGTGGTTGTAGTTGTTGTTGTTGTAGTTATTGTTGTTGTAGCCTCCTGGCTTGGAGTTTCCTCCACTCCGGTTCTGATAACCGGGGCGCGAGTTCTGCATCGGTGGCTTGTTGTTCCTCGGAGTGAAACCTCCACTTTAGCTGGGGCGAAACTTCTGGGTATGGCTAGACCCACTTTGATTTGCCATGCGGCGCTTGCGGTTCTCATTGGCTTGGTTCAGCTTGCCCTCCATCTGGATGGCGGAGTCAACAAGGGCTTTGAGGTCGGCGAAGGGGATGTTGACGAGGACAGTCTGCATCTCATCATGCAGTCTGTTCAGGAATCTCTCCTTCCTCTTTTCAACGGTGTCGGTCTCATCAGGGGCATACCTCGACAGTGTAAGAAACTTGTCGCGGTATTCAACCACCGTCATGCGACCTTGTTTTAGTTCACGGAACTCATCCCTCATCTTTTTGATAAGACCCGGGGGTACATGGTACTTGCTGAACTTTAGCTTGAAATCCTCCCAAGTCATGAACTGACCTCCATTCTTGGCACGGGTGCTTGTCCACCAGGCGCGGGCTGGTCCAGCGAGATAGTGAGTGGCAAACAAGACTTTCTCGTTGGCTTCCACTCCGGCTACTTCCAGGTTGTTCTCCACAGTCTGGAGCCAGTCGTCGGCGTCGAGGGGTTCCTCGGTCTTGCTAAACTCCGGGGGATTGGTGTTCTGGAAGTTCTTGATCTTGGATCCAGGGTGGTCATGATTTCCATGGCCTTGATTGGCAATGTTCTGCAGAGCGGTGAGGTTGGCTTGGCGTTCAGCTCTTTCGGTCTCCCTGTCGGCAAGCAAGGTTTGCAACAGTTGCATCATCGCGTCGTTGGTGCGATTGGGAGGGGCCATCTGAAGATATAGAAGATCATGAGATAAGAGGGAACATTCTATGGTTCATTTTGGTTATGTTTGAAAACATTTGAAAACTCGTAAATTTTTCATGACAAACATAACATTCATTCATTCATTCAACACATAGTACAAACTAACACACTCGTACTCCAATGGTTTTAAGAACCATTCTCATGCTACGATACAAGGGACGGGATACAACTCACACCTACATAAGTGAGACTAGTGCAACTACTCCTCATCCTCGACATCGATCGGGACGTAGTCGTCAGGTCCTACCTCCAGGAACTCGTAGTCCTCCTCCTCGGTGAACTCGTCCTCCTCAAAGTCGTCGTCGTCGCTCAGGAAGGCTCCTCCTCCCTGAAGGTCGATGCCTCCGTCGTCATCCTCCAGCTCACGAATCTGATCCTCCTGGGCCTTGACAGTGGCCTCAAGTGACGCGATCTTGGCACGAAGGCGCACAATCGTAGCGTCCTTCTTGGCACGCTGCTGGCGAAGGCTCTTGCGGTCGTTGTTGAGTAGCTTGATCGCCTCACCCTGCTCGATGATGTGAGCATGGGTCTGGTTCGCGTAAGCGCGAGTGGCGTCGAGGTCCTTCTGAGTCTGATAGAGCATGAAGTCCAGGTGCTCAGCATGGTGCCTCAACTCCTGGTGCGGCTGCAGCTCCATGGGCACTCCCATGGCATCACGCCTCACGAGATGCGTGTAGCGTGAAGCGAGGATGCGCACCACGTTCTGCCCACAGAGGCGCGAAAGTGCCTCCTGAAGGCCACGTGCGAGTCCGTCGAGCCAGTTGCTCTCGCGGAAGGAGAAGAGGATCCTCTCCGAGGTGGGAGGCTCCATCTTGCCCCTCAAGTCGGCAGAATTGCTCTGGTGTCTTGTTTTTGTGCAGAAATTCAACTTTCGGGAAAATCCTCGGAATTTATATCAATGGGCCTATTTTACCAGAAGACTTGGGGAGCCAGAAGGGCAAGCCAGGTGGAGGCCCGAGGGCCCCACACACCAGGCCGGCGCGGCCCAGGGGGGAGCGCGCCGCCCTAGTGTGTGGCCCCCTCGGCCGGCCTCCGACGCCCCCCTCTGGACTACTTAAAGGGTTCGATCTAAAAATCGCGACCAAGAAGTCGAAGTCGCCAGAAACCCTCCAGAACGCCGCCACATCGCGAAACTCCGTCTCGGGGGCCAGAAGTCTCTGTTCTGGCACTCCGCCGGGACGGGGAATTGGAGGAGATCATCGCCATCATCACCACCGACGCCTCTCCATCCACCAGCAATGTTTCCCCCATCCATGTGTGAGTAATTCCCCCGCTGTAGGCTGAAGGGGATGGTAGGGATTGGATGAGATTGGTCATGTAATAGCATAAAATTGTTAGGGCATAGTGCCTAGTGTCCGTAATTGGTACTTTGATGATATTGTTGCAACTTGTTATGCTTAATGCTTGTCACTAGGGCCCGAGTGCCATGATCTCAGATCTGAACATGTTATTGTTTCATCATGATATGCATTGTTTTATGATCTTACCTGCAAGTTGTATACACATGTCGCTGTCCGGAACCGAAGGCCCTGAAGTGACAGAAATCGGGACAACCGGAGGGGATGGTAGTGATGTGAGGATCACATGTGTTCACGGAGTGTTAATGCTTTCCTCCGGTACTCTATTAAAAGGAGTACCTTAATATCCAGTAGATTCCCTAGAGGCCCGGCTGCCACCGGCTGGTAGGACAAAAGATGTTGTGCAAGTTTCTCATTGCAAGCACGTACGACTATATATGGAACACAAGCCTATTGATTGCTTTGTACTTGGACACCGTTTTATTATTATCTGCAAATGCCCTGCTATAATTGTTACATGAGTTTCTCTCATCCATGCAACGCCCGTTATCCGTCCCTGTGCCTACAGTATTTTAATCCTGCTGTTTACTAAAATCACTACTGTTGTCTTTGTTACTCTGCTGCTGTTATTTCACTACTGCTACTGCTATAAAACTGTTACTACTGATAAACTCTTGCGAGCAAGTTTGTTTCCAGGTGCAACTGAATTGACAACTCCGCTGTTAAGGCTTTCAAGTATTCTTTGTCTCCCCTTGTGTCGAATCAATAAATTGGGTTTTACTACCCGCGAAGACTGCTGCGATCCCCTATACTTGTGGGTCATCAATTACTCAACCATACTTCACTACTAACATTTAGACTTCACCCATGTCCTCAAGAACTAAACGAACTACTCATGAGACATCATATGGAACATGATCAGAGGTGATATGATGATGAATAACAATCTGAACATAAACCTTGGTTCAATGGTTTCACTCAATAGCATCAATAACAAGTAGAAATCAATACCGGGAGAGTTTCCCCTATCAAACAATCAAGATTCAACCCAAATTGTTACAGCGGTGACGATGTGCAGCGGTGGAGACGGCGGTGATGATGATGTAGATGATGGCGATGGTGATGGAGATGATGTCCAGCTCGATGACGGTGATGATGGCGTCGATTTCCCCCACCGGGAGGGAATTTCCCCGGCGGATCTCAGCCTGCCGGAGAGCTCTTTTCTCTCTGGTGTTCTCCGCCTCGCAGAGGCGGCTGTGACTCTTCGCGACTATCCCCCTGGAGCTTAGGTTTTCGGGACGAAGAAATACGCGAAGGAGAGGAGGCTGGAGGGGGCTGTGAGCCCCCTCCCCACAAGGCGGCGCGGCCAGGCCTTGGCCCGCGCCGGCCTGTGAGGTGGGCCCACGGTGGCCCTCCTCGGCTCCCCCTTCTGGCTCCCTTCGTCTTTTGGAAAAATAGGATTTTTCATATAAATTCCGTCAATTGTTGATCTTCCGAAATATTGCATTCTAACGGCGCTTTTTCCAGCAGAATCCTGACTCCGGTGCACGATCCTCCAATAATCATGAAACATGCAAAATACATGAAATAACATAAGTATCATCTCCAAATATGAAATATATCAATGAATAGCAGCAAATTATGATACAAAATAGTGATGCAAATTGGACGTATCAGTATACTATGCATGAGGCTTGCAACTTATAGGATATCTTATGCATAACACATATGAATTATTTCTACCGTTGACAAAATTGTTTCTATGTTTTCAAAATAAAAGCTCTAGCACAAATATAGCAATCCATGCTTCCCTCTACGAAGGGCCTTTCTTTTACCTTTATGTTGAGTCAGTTTACCTACTTCTTTCTATCTTAGAAGCAAACACTTGTGTCAACTGTGTGCATTGATTCCTACATACTTGCTTATTTGCATTCATCATATTACTTTGTGTTGAAAATTATCCATGAGATAAACATGTTGAAGTTGAAAGCAACTGCTGAAACTTATATCTTCCTTTGTGTTGCTTCAAAACTTTCTACTAAGAATCTATTGCTTTCTGAGTTAACTCCTATGCAAGTCTTATTGATGCTTTTCTTGAAAGTACTATTCATGAAAATTCTTTGCAACATGATTCAGTTATTTATTCATTGTCTTTACCATTGCTTCGAATCACTTCATTCATCTCATATGCTTTACAATAGTATTGATCAAGATTATGATAGCATGTCACTTCAGAAATTATCCTTGTTATCGTTTAACTACTCGAGGGCGAGTAGGAACTAAGCTTCGTGGAAAACTAAGCTTTCCGGCACTAACCTATTGACAAGATGCCGAAGAGCCAGTTGCTGTTTTCTGCTGTTTTTGGTTTCAGAAATCCTACAAAGGAAATATTCTCGGAATTGGACGAAATCAACGCCCAGGGTCTTATTTTTCCACGAAGCTTCCAGAAGACCGAAGGGGATACGAAGTGGGGCGACGAGGCGCCGACACCACAGGGCCGCGCGGCCTGGGTGGGGCCCACGCCGCCCTATGGTGTGGGCCCCTCGTCAGGCCCCCGACGCTGCCCTTCCGCCTACTTATAGCCTTCGTCGTGAAAACCCCTGTACCGAGAGCCACGATATGGAAAACCTTCCAGAGACGCCGCCACCGCCAATCCCATCTCGGGGGATTTAGGAGATCGCCTCCGGCACCCTGCCGGAGAGGGGAATCATCTCCCGGAGGACTCTTCATTGCCATGATCGCCTCCGGACTGATGTGTGAGTAGTTCACCCCTGGACTATGGGTCCATAGCAGTAGCTAGATGGTTGTTTTCTCCTCATTGTGCTATCATGTTAGATCTTGTGAGCTGCCTATCATGATCAAGATCATCTATTTGTAATGCTACATGTTGTGTTTGTTGGGATCCGATGAATATGGAATACTATGTCATGTTGATTATCAATCTATCATATATGTGTTGTTTATGATCTTGCATGCTCTCCGTTGCTAGTAGAGGCTCTGGCCAAGTTGATACTTGTGACTCCAAGAGGGAGTATTTATGCTCGATAGTGGGTTCATGCCTCCATTAAATGCAGGACGATGTGAGAAAGTTCTAAGGTTGTGGATGTGCTGTTGCCACTAGGGATAAAACATCAATGCTTTATCTAAGGATATTTGTGTTGATTACATTACGCACCATACTTAATGCAATTGTCTGTTGTTTGCAACTTAATACTGGAAGAGGTGCGGATGCTAACCCGAAGGTGGACTTTTTAGGCATAGATGCATGCTGGATAGCGGTCTATGTACTTTGTCGTAATGCCCGATTAAATCTCATATTACTCATCATGATATGTATGTGCATTGTTATGCCCTCTTTATATGTCAATTGCCCAACTGTAATTTGTTCACCCAACATGCTATTTCTTATTGGAGAGACACCACTAGTGAACTGTGGACCCCGGTCCATTCTTTTACATCTGAATACAATCTACTGCAAACATTGTTCTTTACTGTTCTTCGCATACAAACATCATTTTCCACACCATACATTTAATCTTTTGTTACAACAAGCCGGTGAGATTGACAACCTCACTGTTAAGTTGGGGCAATGTATTTGGATTGTGTTGTGCAGGTTCCACGTTGGCGCCGGAATCCCTGGTGTTGCGCCGCACTACACTCCGTCACCAACAACCTTCACGTGTTCCTTGACTCCTACTGGTTCGATAACCTTGGTTTTTTACTGAGGGAAAACTTGCTGCTGTACGCATCACACCTTCCTCTTGGGGTTCCCAACGGGCGTGTGCTTGACGCGTCATCACTACTTGCGGCAGGTGCTGCGCTGTGCAAGCCCTCCCCCAGGAGCCGGTGCCAGCAGCGCTCTCGCCAGCCCCTGCGTCATTCAAGTCATGACAATCGGCGAGGAGCAGCCCACCAAGTCCACGCGCGTCCGCGGCCCCAACCTGGAGTGCAACGTCGACGGCCACGCATCCGGCTCGGGCCCAAAGCAGCCCCCGCCACCAACCCGGCTGGACGAAGTCCGGGCCAAGTTGAGTTCTCCGCTCACTGCAGGCGGCGACCCCACCACAATCGAGGCGGACCTGGAGGCGCATCGCCAACTCCTCCTCAAGCAAGCCGACGAGCTGGCCACTGCCAAGCGCCAGCTGGAGATCACCCGGCGCAAGTACGACCGCGCCCACGGCTTCACACCAGGCGGCAACAACCCCAGCCGAGCCGGCCAGATTTGCCGGAGAGGAGGCGGCCTTGCCGCCGAAATCGACCGCGATGGAAAGGAAGCGCCGGCTCCGTCCACGGAGCTGCCAGTCTACAACACCCCCGACAAGAACATGCTCGTAGCCGAAGCCGCTGCGGAAGAGCTGAGCCTCCTCGACGGAGAAGAGCTACGCCGCCAGACGAAGCGGGTGGCTGAGCTGTGCCGTGCCGCAGCCGAACAGGCAAGGGACCCCAGGTACGCCAACGCTCCCAGAGCTCCTCACGCTCGTGGTGCCGCGGGAAATAGCAAAGACGGACGGCCGAGTCCTCCTCGCCAGCGCCAAGCCGGCGCCGAGACTCCAGCGCCACCCACGCAAGCTCAAGCCGGACAAGCCGGCTGGACAGCGGCCACAGCGGCCGCAGCCGGCCTCCACCAAGCCGAAACCAGGAGCAAGACTCCGAGCAAGCGGCGCCAAGACGCCAACACCGGCTGGCTCCAGAAGCAAGCGGCGCTCGCCAGCCGGTGCGCTCCCAGCTGGGCCCGCGCATCGAGCCGGCTGATGCAAGAGACCACCTTGACCGGCTGGTCGAATCCCGCATCGCGGAAGAAGAGGGGCCAGCCGGCCCAAAGTGCTTCGGGCCCCGCATCGCCAACGAGCCCATGATCGACGGCTTCCAGCTCCCGCGCGACACCCCCAAGTACGACGGCACCGCCAAGCCGGAGGACTGGCTGTAGGACTACTCCACCGCAGTCAGCATTGCCAGGGGCAACAAGCGCTGGGCGGTACGCTACTCCCCCTGATGCTAGTCGGCTCCATCCGCACCTGGCTCAACAACTTGCCAGCCGGCAGCATCAACGGCTGGCTAGATTTCGAAGAAGCCTTCATCAGCAACTTCACCGGCACCTACCGCTGGCCGGGTTGCCCTCAGCAGCTGGAGATGTGCAAGCAGGGCCCAGACGAGACGGATCGCGCGTACCTAACGCGCTGGTGCGAGATGCGCAACTCTTGCGAGGGTGTGCATGAGATCCAAGCCATCAGCTTCTTCATGGGCGGCTGCCAGCCCAACACCATGCTGTGGCACAAGCTGCGCCGCAGCGAGCCCAAGACCATGGCCTCCCTCATGGCCATCGCCGACAAGTACGCGCTGGCCGAAGAAGCCGCCAAAGCACCGGCTGAAGCATCAGCGGTTCCGTCCAGGCGGGACCACCACAAGCCGGCCGAGGGCGCCTCTCATGGCAGCCGGCGGGACAATTACCGCGGCAAGCGGCACAGCGACTAGCCGAACCGACGATACGGTTCCACCCATGTGGCAGCCGTGTCGAACCACGCGGCGGCTGGCGGCAGCCGGCGCCAGAAGCAAGACCGGCCCTGGAAGCCGAAGTTCACCTTTGAGCAGATGCTCGACTCGCCCTGCAAGTACCACAGCGGCAAGAACCCCTCCAACCACACCACCCGGGACTGCCACTTCATGAAGCGGCTGACAAGCGGCGAACCGCTCCCACCTCCACCCCCGCCTCCACTAGTGGGCGGGCCGGGTGGCCAAGCCAGCGCAGAGAACGCCAACCTCGAGCACCACGAGGCTAACCAGTGCAGCACGGCCGCTACCTGGCCGAGGATGCTACCTACATCTGTAGGGATTCGTATCATAGAAAACAAAATTTTTCCTACCGCGAGAACGCAATCCAAGCCAAGATGCAATCTAAGACGGTAGCAACGAGGGGATGAACGAGACTAACCCTTGAAGATTTCCAAAGCCTACGAGAGGAGGATCTCGTTGTTGCAGAAGACGATCACTTGCCTCTTTCAAAAGTGCGTAGAAGATCTTGACGGTGCCACAATCGGGCAGCACCTCCGTACTCGGTCACACGTTCGGTGTTGATGAAGACGACGTCCTTCTCCCCATTCCAGCGGGCAGCGGAAGTAGTAGCTCCTCCTTGAATCCCAGCAGCACGACGGCGTGGTGGCGGTGTCGATGGATATCTCCGGTGGAGCTTCGCTAAGAGTTTGCGGGAGAGGTGGAGTAGGAGGGGGCGGCTAGGGTTTGGGGAGAGGGGGTGGCCGGCCACTAAGGGGTGCGGCCAAGGTGGCTTTGGTGTGGCCGGCCCCCTCCCCTTGCTCCTCAATATATAGGTGGAACCCCCAAGTGTTGCACTACAAGTCTTCGAATAAGACCCCAACCCAAAACTTTCCATGTGTAGGGAAACCTACCCAAGGTGGGATTCCCACTTGAGGTGGGACTCCCACCCTTCCATGAGGGGGGGTGGCCGGCCACCCTTGGTGGAGTCCACCTGGGACTCCACCCACTAGGGTTGGCCGGCCATGCTAGGTGGAGTCCCTCCGGGACTCCGCCCTCCATAGTGATTTCTTCCGGACTTTTCTAGAACCTTCTAGAACCTTCCATAAATGCACCGGATCATTTTCAAACTTATAAAATGACTTCCTATATATGAATCTTATTCTCCAGACCATTCCGGAACTCCTCGTGATGTCCTGGATCCCATCCGAGACTCCGAACAAAACTTCGAACTCCATTCTATATTCAATATCTACTAATACGACATCAAACCTTAAGTGTGTCACCCTACGGTTCGCGAACTATGTAGACATGGTTGAGACCTCTCTCCGACCAATAACCAATAGCGGGATCTGGAGATCCATAATGGCTCATATTCAACGATGACTTAGTGATCGAATGAACCATTCACATATGATACCGATTCCCTTTGTCACGCGATATTTTACTTGTCCGAGGTTTGATCATCGGTATCTCTATACCTTGTTCAACCTCGTCTCCTGACAAGTACTCTTGACTCGTACCGTGGTATGTGGTCTCCTATGAACCATTCATATGCTTGCAAGCTAATATAGACGACATTCCACCGAGAGGGCCCAGAGTATATCTATCCGTCATCGGGATGGACAAATCCCACTGTTGATTCATATGCCTCAACTCATACTTTTCGGATACTTAATCCCACCTTTATAACCACCCATTTATGCAGTGGCGTTTGATGTAATCAAAGTACCTTTCCGGTATAAGTGATTAACATGATCTCATGGTCGAAAGGACTAGGTAATTATGTATCGAAAGCTTATAGCAAATAACTTAATGACGTGATCTTATGCTACGCTTAATTGGGTGTGTCCATTACATCATTCACATAATGATATAACCTTGTTATTAATAACATCCAATGTTCATGATCATGAAACTATGATCATCTATTAATCAACAAGCTAGTTATACAAGAGGCTCACTAGGGACTCATTGTTGTGTACATAACACACATGTATCAATGTTTCGGTTAATACAATTATAGCATGGTATATAAACATTTATCATAAACACAAAGATATATAATAACCACTTTTATTATTGCCTCTTGGGCATATCTCCAATAGTCTCCCACTTGCACTAGAGTCAATAATCTAGGTTACATTGTAAGGTACCTAACACCCATGGCATTCTGGTGTTGGTCATGCTTTGCCCTAGGGAGAGCTTTAGTCAATGGATCTGCTACATTCAGATCAGTGTGTACTTTGTAAATCTTTACTTCTCCATCTTCGATGTACTCGCGAATCGAATGATAACGCAGCTTGATATGCTTCAGCCTCTTGTGTGACCTTGGTTCTTGTGCATTGGCGATGGCACCCATGTTTTCACAATAGATGACTAGTGGGTCCAATGCACTAGGAACCACACCGAGCTCTACAATGAACCTCTTCATCTATACCGCTTCTGATGAAGCCTCTAAAGCCGCTATGTACTCCGATTCTGTTGAAGACTTCGCCACCGTGCACTGCTTCGAGCTTGACCAGCTTATTGTAGCACCATTCAATATAAACACGTACCCAGACTGAGACTTAGAGTCATCAGGATCAGTGTTCCAACTTGCATCGGTGTAACTGGTTACAACGAGCTCTTGGTCACCTCCATAACAAAGAAACATATCCTTAGTTCTTTTCAAGTACTTCAGGATATTCTTGACCGCTGTCCAGTGTTCCATTCCTGGATCACTTTGATATCTGCTATTCAAACTAACTGCATGTGCTATATCCGGTCTAGTACATAACATGGCATACATGATAGAGCCTACTGCCGAGGCATAGGGGATCTGATTCATCCTCTCTCTTTCTTGTGCCGTAGCCAGTCCTTGAGTTTTACTCAAGACCTTTCCTGGTAACATAGGTAAGAACCCTTTCTTACTTTCATCCATTCTAAACTTCTTTAGAATCTTGTCCAGATATGTACTTTGTGAAAGCCCTATTAGGCGTCTTGATCTATCTCTATAAATCTTGATGCCTAAAATGTACGATGCTTCACCAAGGTCTTTCATTGAAAAACTCTTATTCAAATAACCTTTTACACCGCTTAATAGTTCTATATCATTCCCAATCAATAATATGTCATCTACATATAATATCAGGAACGCTACAGAGCTCCCACTCACTTTCTTGTAAATACAGGCCTCTCCATGACACTGTATAAACCCGAAGTCTTTGATCACCTTATCAAAACGTCGGTTCCAACTTCTTGATGCTTGCTTCAGTCCATAAATTGAACGCTGAAGTTTGCACACCTTGTCAGCATTTTTAGGATCGACAAAACCTTTGGGTTGTACCATATACAACTCTTCCTTAATGTCTCCATTAAAGAACGTTGTTTTGACATCCATCTGCCAAATCTCATAATCGAAAAATGCAGCTATTGCTAACAAAATCCTCACAGATTTTAGCTTCGCTACAGGTGAGAAAGTCTCATCGTAGTCAACACCTTGAATTTGTCGGAAACCCTTTGCGACAAGTCGAGCTTTATAGACAGTAATATTACCATCATCATCTATTTTTTTTTGAAGATCCATTTATTCTCGACAGCCTTGCGGCTATCAGGTAAGTCTACCAAAGTCCACACTTTGTTATCATACATGGATCCCATTTCAGATTTCATGGCTTCTTGCCATTTGTTGGAATCTGGGCTCATCATCACTTCTTCATACGTCGCAGGGTCTTCATCATTATTGTCCACAATCATGACATTTAGACAAGGATCATACCAATCAGGAGTGGCACGTTCCCTTGTCGATCTGCGAGGTTCAGTAGCTATCTCGTTCGAAGTTTCATGATCATTATCATTAGCTTCCTCTGTTACCGGTGCAGGTGGCACAGGAACAACTTCCGGTACTGCGCTACTCTGATCAACGAGAGAAGATTCAGTAATCTCCTCGAGTTCTACTTTTCTTCCAGTCACTTCTTTAGTGAGAAATTCTTTCTCAAGAAAGGTTCCGTTCTTAGCAACAAAGATTTTGCCTTCGGATCTGTGATAGAAAGTGTACCCTATAGTTTCCTTAGGGTATTCTATGAAGACGCATTTCTCCGCTTTGGGTTCTAGCTTGTCCGGTTGCAACTTTTTTACATAGGCTTCGCAACCCCAAACTTTAAGGAACGACGGCTTAGGTTTCTTATTAAACCATAATTCATACGGTGTCGTTTCAACAGATTTAGATGGTGCCCTATTTAAAGTGAATGCAGCTGTCACTAATGCATAACTCCAAAATGATAACGGCAAATCAGTAAGAGACATCATAGAACGAACCATATCTAAGAGAGTTTGATTACGACATTCGGACACACCGTTTTGTTGTGGTGTTCCCGGCGGTGTCAATTGTGAAAGTATTCCACATTTTCTTTAAATGCATGCTAAACTCATAACTCAGATATTCACCTCCACGATCAGATCGTAGAAATTTAATCTTCTTGTTACATTGATTTTCTACTTCACTTTGGAATT
Organism: Lolium perenne; assembly: GCF_019359855.2. Taxonomy (NCBI): domain Eukaryota; kingdom Viridiplantae; phylum Streptophyta; class Magnoliopsida; order Poales; family Poaceae; genus Lolium; species Lolium perenne. The sequence goes on from NC_067245.2 coordinate 97,845,761, forward strand.
CCTTAAAGTTCTCGAAAGTTTCGGATTTATGTTTCACGAAATAGATATACCCATATCTACTCAGATCATCTGTGAAGGTTAGAACATAACGATAACCACCGCGCGAGGCTACACTCATTGGTCCGCACACATCAGTATGTATGATTTCCAATAAGTCTGTAGCTCGCTCCATAATACCAGAGAATGGAGTCTTAGTCATTTTTCCCATTAGACATGCTTCGCATCTATCAAGTGACTCAAAGTCAAGTGATTCAAGTAATCCATCAGTATGGAGTTTCTTCATGCGTTTCACTCCAATATGACCAAGGCAGCGATTGCCACATATAAGTAGAATTATCATTCAATTTAATTTGTTTAGCATCAACGTTATGAACATGTGTATCACTACTATCGAGATCTAATAGAAATAAACCATTCTTCTCAGGTGCTCGACCATAAAAGATATTATTCATAAAAATAGAACAAGCATTATTCTTAGACTTGAATGAATAACCGTCTTGCATTAAACAAGATCCAGATATAATGTTCATGCTCAACGCGGGTACAAAATAACAATTATTGAGGTTTAAAACTAATTCCGAAGGTAGATGTAGAGGGAGTGTGCCGACTGCGATCACATTGACCTTGGATCCATTTCCAACGCGCATCGTCACTTCATCCTTCAATAGTCTTCGTTTATTCTTTAGTTCCTATTTTGAGTTACAAATATGAGCAACCGAACTAGTATCAAATACCCAGGTAATAGTACGAGAACCAGTAAGATAAACATCTATAACATGTATATCAGATATACCTTCTTTCTTCTTCTTGACAAGGCCGCTCTTCAGATCAGCCAAATACTTGGAGCAATTACGCTTCCAGTGTCCCTTCTCCTTGCAGTAATAGCACTCAGCATCAGGCTTAGGACCAGTCTTAGGTTTCACAGGAGGCGTGGCAGCTTTCTTGCCACCCTTCTTGAATTTGCCTTTAGACTTGCCCTGTTTCTTGAAACTGGTGGTCTTGTTGACCATCAACACTTGGTGCTTTTTCTTGATCTCAATCTCAGCAGATTTCAGCATGGCGAAAAGTTCAGGTAACTCTTTGTTCATGTTCTGCATATTGTAGTTCATCACAAAGTTCTTGTAACTAGGTGGCAGTGGTTGAAGGACACGATTAATCCCTAGTCTGTTAGGAATCACTATTCCCAGATCACTGAGTTTCTTCGCATGCCCGGTCATGGCGAGCATGTGCTCACTAACGGAGTTGCCTTCTTCCATCATGCAACTGAAGAAGTGTTTCGATGCTTAATAGCATTCCACGGCCGCATGATTTTCAAAGATAGCTTTCAGCTCATTGACCAACTCATGAGGATCGTGGTGCTCAAAACGTTTTTGAAGATCGGCTTCCAGACTGCATAGGATGGCACACTGAACTTGGGAGTACCGAGTTTTCCGAGTCGCGTAAACATTCTTTACTTCATCGGTTTCAGTTTCTGCAGGAGGGTCACCTAGCGGTGCATCAAGCACATATTGCAGGTTTCCACCAGCGAGGAAAATCCTCACATGACGGAACCAGTCGGTGAAGTTGCTACCGTTGCTGTTAAGCTTTTCTTTCTCTAGGAACTGATTAAAATTGATTGGGGACGCCATGATCTACAACATATATTTGCAATAGTTTAGACTAATGTTTATGACAAATTGAGTTCAAATTTTAATTTAACAAAATTAAAAATTAGGTGAACTCCCACTCGAATTGTCTTAGTGATCACACGAACCAAATCCACCACACCAAGTCCGATCATCACGAGAGAAGATGTAACTCCAATGGAGAACACTCAAAGTGTTCATCATATCAATCATATGATTCATGCTCTACCTTTCGGTATCACGTGTTCCGAGACCATGTCTGTACATGCTAGTCTCGTCAAGGCAACCTTAGTATCCGCGTGTGCAAAACTGGCTTGCACCCGTTGTATACACTTGTTGAATCTACCATACCCGATCATCACGAGATGTTTCGAAACGACAAGTATTAGTAACGGTGCTACTAAGGATGAACACTTTATTATCTTGATATTTTAGTGAGAGGGATCATCTTATAATGCTACCGTCGCGATCTAAGCAAAATAAGATGCATAAAAAGGATTAACATCACATGCAATTCATATGTGATATGATATGGCCCCTTTGTCTTTGCGCCTTTGATCTTCATCTCCAAAGCACGGACATGATCTCCATCATCAACGGGCATGATCTCCATCATCGTCGGCGTAGCGTCAAGGTCAATGGCGCCATCTTCATGATTGTTCTCCTATGTAGCAACTATTACAACTTCTTTGAAATACTACTCAACATGAAATTTAAAGACAACCATAAGGCTCCTGCCGGTTGCCACAATACAATAATGATCATCTCATACATATTCATCATCACATTATGGCCATATCACATCACCAAACCCTGCAAAAACAAGTTAGACGTCTCTAATTTGGTTGGCATATTTTACGTGGTTTAGGGTTTTCGAGTAAGATCTAATCTACCTACGAACATGAACCACAACGGTGATACTAGTGTTGTCAATAGAGGAGTAAATTGAATCTTCACTATAGTAGGAGAGACAGACACCCGCAAAGCCACTTATGCAATACAAGTTGCATGTCGAGCGTGGAGCAAATCTCATGAACGCGGTCATGTAAAGTTAGCCCGAGCCGCTTCATCCCACTATGCCACAAAGATGCAAAGTACTCAAACTAAAGACAACAAAGAATCAACGTCCACAAAACAATTGTGTTCTACTCGTGCAACCATCTATGCATAGACCTGGCTCTGATACCACTGTAGGGATTCGTAGCATAGAAAACAAAAAAATTTCTACCGCGAGAACGCAATCCAAGCCAAGATGCAATCTATAAGACGGTAGCAACGAGGGGATGAACGAGACTAACCCTTGAAGATTTCCAAAGCCTACGAGAGGAGGCTCTCGTTGTTGCAGAAGACGATCACTTGCCGCTTTCAAAAGTGCGTAGAAGATCTTGACGGTGCCACAATCGGGCAGCACCTCCGTACTCGGTCACACGTTCGGTGTTGATGAAGACGACGTCTTTCTCCCCGTTCCAGCGGGCAGCAGAAGTAGTAGCTCCTCCTTGAATCCCGGCAGCACGACGGCGTGGTGGCGATGTCGATGGAGATCTCCGGTGGAACCCCCAAGTGTTGCACTACAAGTCTTCGAATAAGACCCCAACCCAAAACTTTCCATGTGTAGGGAAACCTACCCAAGGTGGGATTCCCACTTGAGGTGGGACTCCCACCCTTCCATGAGGGGGGGGTGGCCGGCCACCCTTGGTGGAGTCCACCTGGGACTCCACCCCCTAGGGTTGGCCGGCCATGCTAGGTGGAGTCTTCCGGACTTTTCTAGAACCTTCTAGAACCTTCTAGAACCTTCCATAGTGATTTCTTCCGGACTTTTCTAGAACCTTCTAGAACCTTCCATAAATGCACCGGATCATTTTCAAACTTATAAAATGTCTTCCTATATATGAATCTTATTCTCCGGACCATTCCGGAACTCCTCGTGATATCCTAGATCCCATCCGAGACTCCAAACAAAACTTCGAACTCCATTCCATATTCAATATCTACTAATACGACATCAAACCTTAAGTGTGTCACCCTACGGTTCGCGAACTATGTATACATGGTTGAGACCTCTCTCCGAACAATAACCAATAGCGGGATCTGGAGATCCATAATAGCTCCCACATATTCAACGATGACTTAGTGATCGAATGAACCATTCACATACGATAACAATTCCCTTTGTCACGCGATAGTTTACTTGTCCGAGGTTTGATCATCGGTATCTCTATACCTTGTTCAACCTCGTCTCCTGACAAGTACTCTTTACTCGTACCGTGGTATGTGGTCTCTTATGAACCATTCATATGCTTGCAAGCTAATATAGACGACATTCCACCGAGAGGGCCCAGAGTATATCTATCCGTCATCGGGATGGACAAATCCCACTGTTGATCCATATGCCTCAGCTCATACTTTCCAGATACTTAATCCCACCTTTATAACCACCCATTTACGCAGTGGCGTTTGATGTAATCAAAGTACCTTTCCGGTATAAGTGATTAACAT